>NW_020863944.1:0-44531 GCF_003713205.1 Coffea eugenioides
TAGATGTACAATGGAGGGAGCACTTCCTCCTTGCCCTAAGCCTCACTTAGTCAAGCTAAGAAGTTTTACAATCACTCAGATAACCCTCAACAAAGCTACACTAAAGAAAGTTTCAATCACAAAAGAAATGCTCACAAGAAATTCACACCACTTGGAGAACAAATCTAGCTTTGGAGACTATTTTCAAGCTAAAATATCTCTTGAGATCTTGTAGACAAAGTGTGCAAAAGTCCCCATCTAAATCAGAATCGTTTGTATTTAAAGGGAACCAAAAATGGGCTTCATTAATACTTCCAACGGATAGAAGGCAGATGAAGAGTCAGCTAGCCGTTGGGGCTGTCGGACGTCTGACGGCTTAGTCATCGTCCGATCCTATCGTCCGAAAATCAGTCAAGTTGTTGTTCGGACGTCCGATGGGATTTTATCGTCCGAGCTTCTGTGTCCGAACGTTGTCCAGAGAGTTATCAAATCTTTCGTGAAATTTTTAGGACGTCCGATGAGATTGATGTGCGTCCGAAGCATGCGTCCGATCCTTCAGGACGTCCGATGCTTCCTTACGAGCGTCCGACAGAGTCTTGGCAGAGAGTCATCAACACTTTGTGGAATTTTTAGGACATCCGACACGTTTGCTGTGCGTCCGAAGAGTACGTCCGATCCATCCGGACGTCCGATGCTTCCTTACGATCGTCCGACAGAATTTCCTTCTTGATGTTCTTCATCCTTTCGGACGTCCGACCGATTCCTTCGGACGTCCGACATGAGTGCCTTGTTTTTGCTTCTTCTTTTGGTTGATTTTCATTTCTTGACATATTCGTACATGATTCTTTGATAGGCAAAAAAACACTTATATTTGAAGAGAGTTAGATAAATATTTCAAAGTCCTTTGTGATCATCAAAACCAAGAATAACAAGGGACTTGGGCAACTCGTGGGGAAGAAAGTTGTGAGAGATCACTTACCTCTTCTTGTTAGGACCCCATAGCCGAGACTGTTGGAGTGTGATGCGTAAGGAAGGAACAATCGACTTGCTTGCCTCTTGAGAGTACAAAGACCGAAACTGATTTGTGCATGAGAGTGCGGCTGTGAAGAAGGGTTTAAAGAGACCCAACCGACCTTGGTGAGAGAATTTTGGAGGAGAAAAAAAAAATATGGAAAATTCGTTGGACAAGGAAGAAACCAAATCTGATTTGCAAGTCCACTTGGAGAGGAATTTGAGAGTTCTAAAAGTTGTTCAAGAACGGGTTTGCTAAAAAGTTTCCAAACTAACTTGTTTTCCAAAATCACTTTAGGAAACTAAGTAAAACACTTGGATAACTCCTTGTTTTTCACTTGGTTACTTCCCTACTTTCTCTCCTACATTTTAGGAATTTACTCATACCTTTTAGGAAACTAGGGTTTCTTTGTCCTTGTGTTCACATTGGCGTCTTTCCCTTGCTGTCCGCCCCCTATCTTTTACAAATTTGCTCTTTCTACTTCATTCTCTACTACCATTTGTGTTGTGCCTACTTGATTACTCTTGTGGAAAAAGTTGGTGGCAATTACTGGACTTGAGCGGCATTCCTCAACTACCTAAACCAACAGGTGTAGACACCAAATTTTTGGTTTCGAATTTTACTTTTTTTTAATTAGTTTAATTTGAGTTTAATTTGTTTCAATTTTAGGTTTAGTTTACGAACATTTATTTCATTTGTTGGTTCAAAAAGAAAAATCATGAAAAAGGGAAAAAAGGGAAAAAATAGAAATTTTGTTTTATTTGGCTTTATTTATCTACTTTAGTCATTTCTACTTAATTCATCTTTTATTTTTGTTTGGTTCATTTAGGAAAAAAGGAAAAAGTGAAAATGAGAAAAATGAAAAAAGGAAAAATGGAAAGTTGCATTTTGTTGATTCTAGTTTATTTTCTTTTATCCAATGTTAATTAAGTTGTTTTTGTTATTATTATTATTATTATTAATTTTGTTTAATTAATTAATTAGTTGAAAAGATTAAAAAAAAAAAAGGGGGCTACGGGACATGCAAGCTGCGTTTTTTCGCAGCTTGCAAAGAAGGGCTCTAGCAGCCCTTGGGCTGCAATATTTGAAGAGATTGCTGAGGGTTTTAGGGTTGAGAGCTGCATATAAAAAGGAGCGCAGCAAGACAGCCGCAAGGGGGATGATAGAGTGAACGGCTGGAAAAAATAGAGAGCAATAGACAGAGACAAAAGAGCTAGGCTAGTGAGGGCTGGACAGAAATCAGAGGGTTTTTGGTTGACGGCTGCAATCTGAGAGGAAGAAAGAGAGTAGGAGAGCCGTGGGATGAAGGGTTTGGTGGAAGGGTTGCATTTTGGGGGTAGTAGCCGCAAGAAGAGCTGGGGGTGAGAAACAACAGGGATAGAGCAAGTTTGACGGCTAGAAAAACGAAAAAAAGAAAGAGTTTTGGGAGGACGGATAGAGAGAACTGGGAGAGAGGATCGGGGAATAGAAACACAGCAAGAGGGGAGCTAAAAAAGAAAAGAACCGGGAGCATACAGAGAGAGGGAGGGCGGCTGCAAAATCGGGAAAATGGCAAAAAGGAAACAGCAGCCGCAGAAGAGCTTTGAGAGAGACAAAGGGGGGGAGTTCCAGCAGTGAGCGGCGGTAGGAAAGAAAAACCAGAACGAGAGAGAGAGAGTAGGGTTTTGGGGAGAACCAACGGGGGATAGAAAAACAGCAAAGGGAAAAGAAAGGCGGACGGACAGCTAGAGAGGCTTTGAGGGAGAGATTAAGAGGGGACGAAAATACATGGGAGGTGACGGCTAAGCAGAGAAAGAAAACTTGGAAAGGGAAAAACTCCGAAGGTGTGAGGACCCGCAAATTTTCTACATTTTTCCTCAAAAATGCCTTTTATTTGAAAATTATTATTTATTAAAGCTCTACTATCTAATTGTTCAACTATAAGTGCAGATGAACCTAGAAAATAGGGTTTTCCGCTTCGGTTTCATGACTTGAGCAAAATTAGGGTTTTTCGATTTTTCCGCCGGATGAATTTTCGGTACTGGCCGAGGATCAATTTGATGATTAAAAGTGACTTTTAAGTGAGAAATAATATGTGATTAGGAGCAATGATAAAAAGTTAGTGAGTTGAAAGTAAAAAAACCTGGTACGCGCGATTTAAGAGAAAACGCGTCACACCGACGTGTACCGCGTACTACCGATTGAACCACCACTTGATCACCACTTTCTTGCCATACAAGTTTATCATTAATGGAGCAAAATATCTTCCCCCTCTTAGCCCTCCTATTGGCCGAAAATTAGAGATTAGAAATGCAACAAGAGAGAGAAAAATTTGTGGTCAAGATTAGTCCAAGTGTTAGCCAAACTTGTGGCTAGAATTAATCCTTAGCTTTCCAACCTTCTTATAACACAAGCTTAGCTTAATTCCCTCCATTAATTCTGCATCTTGGCCGAAATAAGAGAGAGAGAGAGAGAGACAAAGAGAGTTCATCTCATTCTCCTTCATTTCTTCTCCAAATCTTGAAAAGTTTCTTCTATTCGCGCAAATCTACTCCGATTAAGTTGTTATCTAGCACAAAGGCTACCTACCGGTGTAATTTTCTTGAGGAACAAAGGCCTTGAACACTTGTTTCTAGTCTCCTTGGAAAGGTATACATGCTGGAACCTTGACTCTCCGATTAAATTCACGATTAGTCGCTAAATATGTCACATATGGTTGTATTATTGAGGTATGTGGTGAAATAGAGGCTTGGGTCATGATTTTCCATTTTATTGGAATATTTTTCAGCTTTCCTATGATTTTTCTAGTGCTTAAAATTTGGGGCTTTGATGTTTAAAGTTTAATATGGGAAGTTAAGATGGTGAAGCAAGCCAAAAATAAAGAAATTAGCATTTGATTTCAAGAATTTCCAGATTTCAGGGACTTGAAAATTCAGTTCTGCCCGTTTCTATATCACCTAGTTAGAGGCCGAATTTGGCTTGGCATAAAACATGAAAGTTGTAGAGAATGATATTTTATAGTTGCCCACAAAATTTCAGCTCAATCGGAGCAACGTAGGTTGTGAAAAGTCCAAAATACCCTCACTGTTTTAAAAATTTCCCAGCAGTCCGTTTCATCAGTTAAGTCCAGTTTATCACGTTTTTTTGACTAGTATTCATTCTGATTTAGCTTTTTGCCAAAACATGAAAGTTGTAGTATTCTGAATTATCTTTCAAATGCCTCTAAGAAAACCTGATTCGGACTTATGTACTCTGAGATATGTCCATTACAGTGTAATGTATTTAAACAGCCGACGAATTGATTTCTGGTTTAGTAATTTGAGCATTTGACCAAGTTACATTAGAAACTGGACTAAGTGACCTTCATGAACATTTTAGCCCTGTGTCTTAGCTTAGAAACGGCATAAGTTGCGTCTTAATCCGATAAGCGTAGCCTCAGATAAGTTATTTCCGCTTTCATACGTCAAATCTGTCTTTTGCTAAATTGAATTTCTGCACTTGTTATTTCTGTATTTCTTATTCTTATGATATTGTGAGCCTATGGAACGGCTCTTGACTTGAATTGCTTATGTGTGATGTTGGGTTGTGGTTGAGGAAAAATAATGAAGCCAAAATGGCTGGAAAATTAGGTAAAAACAAAGGGCATGCTGCCCAAATTCTCGCCCGAAAGCTAAGGTTTATTTGAACTTGTAAAATACTATGACCGTTTTTCCATCTTAAAAACATGATCCTTCTTCAATTGGAAACTCCAAATGTTTACTTACTCTTACCAAATAAAGAGGAGTAGTTTAGGATTTTCTTGAGTATTTTGTCCTCTCTTTTTCATGAATTTCATTAAGACAATTAGTCTATAATATCTACTTGAATATAAGATAAGTTTCAACCACATAAACGATTCCGAAAACGGTATTTCCTAGTCTATCTAGTTGGATTTTGATTTGTCTTTAGTTCAAGTGTTTCCATTAGAAAATTTTATAACCCTTTTGAGTTGGTTTTATGTGTGGTCTATGAAACCCTAGTTATTTTTATCCACGAGTCCAAATGTCCACGTTCTACTTTAAAGTCTTTTTATACGTTCTACTCATCATGCGACGAGTCTCTTTGATTGCACCTAATTGGTTGTGACAAATGAGTGGTAATATTCTTTTCATTTAATCTTAGGTTTTCTCGGTGACTAAAGATAATATCCGGAAGGATATTTTGCACGTTGTTGTGCGTAAATAGGTGAGTGTTCTATATACCCATTGTTTTCTGTGACTACCTGATTACTTGACTATCTGTTTACTCGATTTCCAATTTATGTGATTACGTGATATCCGTGAATTACATGCTCCCATGAAATCAATTTGTATTGCTTACGTGCTAAGTGTCCACTTGATTACTTAATTATCATGAATCACATGCTATATGAAGTTGTCCATCATTGTTAGGCGAGTGTGTACTTTACCTCATTCGACCTATTCAATTGATGAATTTTACCATTTACCGTTTACCGATTTACTTGGTTAGTTGTGCATGTTGTAAGCTCTAAGCTGAACTTGGGCCCCGCCTCGGTTACCGACCTACTCGAGCCAGGACTGGGCTCGGTCGGGTAGGTTGGAACCCTGGACAACCGTCGGTATACTCGAGTATTACCACTGGAGGGATAAGGTGATGGCCAGTCAACCGTGGGGATTCGGAAGTTATAAGGTGCAGAGGACCGACAAAGTTCCACCGGAACACCGTATCCTTCAGTATATGGTTACCGTGTATCACGATAATTGTTCCATGCTAAAATGCCAACATGAAATCATGTGTTATACCTGTGATATGCTCCATACCTGTAATAAGTCCCAACCACTCATGAACTATACATAAGGTTTTCTGGATTAATTGTTATTACATGACTAATGTTCCTTGTTTAATTACTTGTTTATGTATATAGAACCTCACTGGGCTTTTTAGCTCATACCACGTCAATTGTTTTCCTTAGCAGGGGAAGGCGAGCAAGGACGAGAGTTCTGTATAGTCTAGTTGATCTAGTTCTTTGGCCTTGTAATGGTTCTCGCCCTAGTGCTTGGCACGGGCTGGTTGTATGAGGAATGAGAACCCTTGTATATTCGATGGTTGTATTTGAATGGTAAAAACTTTGAAGACTTCTGGTGAGTAGAATTTTCTTATCTTTTACTTGAGCATCTATGTATATATTAAGTTGAAGTGGATGGGTTACTTATTGTCTATGGATGTACGCACGTGATACGAGTGACTGAGTCCTGGCGAGAGCTGGGCAGGCGACCCGCCGAACCCTGGGGTACGCCCTAGGGGGAGGTGGGGCCGTCACAGGTGGTATCAGAGCTTAGGCTTCAGATTTTTGTAGTGTATCCTAGGCTTAAAGTTTGGGATGCCGGACTGTGGGATTTGATTTGATTTGAAAGGTAAGCAATTGAGGGATAAAACCTATAGCTGCTTCGCGTGGTCTTTGCGCGGAGTGAGCCTGGACTAAGTGGTGAATAAGTATGAAGGATTAAGTGTCCGTTCGAGCATAAGTTATGGATCATAAATGTTATCGGCCTTAAATCTTTCTCATGGTATCTGAGGACCATAGATAGGTACGTCAGGTAGGAATTTCGATTGTAGATAGTTTACTCTTGGGACTGCAGCTCGAGATGTGAATTATCTTATTTCGGATTCTCGTGCCCGAGTACTCCAGAGTTGAGGCGATGCTAGCTACTAGGTACTTGAGACTTGTATTTTGGAATATGAACAGGCTTTGTCCGACCAAAATGAATATAAGAAATCTACGGACATCTAGTGACTAGGAAGTGACGTGAGAGACCGGACGGGGTCATCTTAGCTGAGTCTGGAAAATATTGTAACCCAAAAGATCCTTGTGGTGAGATTGAAATGATTCTTAGTACGTGATCAACTTTTGAGAACTATTTTTGATCTGATTAGTGCGAGTTGGAATTTCGAGGTCGAAATTCTTTTAAGGGGGAGAGGGTGTGAGGACCCGCAAATTTTCTACATTTTTCCTCAAAAATGCCTTTTATTTGAAAATTATTATTTATTAAAGCTCTACTATCTAATTGTTCAACTATAAGTGCAGATGAACCTAGAAAATAGGGTTTTCCGCTTCGGTTTCATGACTTGAGCAAAATTAGGGTTTTTCGATTTTTCCGCCGGATGAATTTTCGGTACTGGCCGAGGATCAATTTGATGATTAAAAGTGACTTTTAAGTGAGAAATAATATGTGATTAGGAGCAATGATAAAAAGTTAGTGAGTTGAAAGTAAAAAACCCTGGTACGCGCGATTTAAGAGAAAACGCGTCACACCGACGTGTACCGCGTACTACCGATTGAACCACCACTTGATCACCACTTTCTTGCCATACAAGTTTATCATTAATGGAGCAAAATATCTTCCCCCTCTTAGCCCTCCTATTGGCCGAAAATTAGAGATTAGAAATGCAACAAGAGAGAGAAAAATTTGTGGTCAAGATTAGTCCAAGTGTTAGCCAAACTTGTGGCTAGAATTAATCCTTAGCTTTCCAACCTTCTTATAACACAAGCTTAGCTTAATTCCCTCCATTAATTCTGCATCTTGGCCGAAATAAGAGAGAGAGAGAGAGAGACAAAGAGAGTTCATCTCATTCTCCTTCATTTCTTCTCCAAATCTTGAAAAGTTTCTTCTATTCGCGCAAATCTACTCCGATTAAGTTGTTATCTAGCACAAAGGCTACCTACCGGTGTAATTTTCTTGAGGAACAAAGGCCTTGAACACTTGTTTCTAGTCTCCTTGGAAAGGTATACATGCTGGAACCTTGACTCTCCGATTAAATTCACGATTAGTCGCTAAATATGTCACATATGGTTGTATTATTGAGGTATGTGGTGAAATAGAGGCTTGGGTCATGATTTTCCATTTTATTGGAATATTTTTCAGCTTTCCTATGATTTTTCTAGTGCTTAAAATTTGGGGCTTTGATGTTTAAAGTTTAATATGGGAAGTTAAGATGGTGAAGCAAGCCAAAAATAAAGAAATTAGCATTTGATTTCAAGAATTTCCAGATTTCAGGGACTTGAAAATTCAGTTCTGCCCGTTTCTATATCACCTAGTTAGAGGCCGAATTTGGCTTGGCATAAAACATGAAAGTTGTAGAGAATGATATTTTATAGTTGCCCACAAAATTTCAGCTCAATCGGAGCAACGTAGGTTGTGAAAAGTCCAAAATACCCTCACTGTTTTAAAAATTTCCCAGCAGTCCGTTTCATCAGTTAAGTCCAGTTTATCACGTTTTTTTGACTAGTATTCATTCTGATTTAGCTTTTTGCCAAAACATGAAAGTTGTAGTATTCTGAATTATCTTTCAAATGCCTCTAAGAAAACCTGATTCGGACTTATGTACTCTGAGATATGTCCATTACAGTGTAATGTATTTAAACAGCCGACGAATTGATTTCTGGTTTAGTAATTTGAGCATTTGACCAAGTTACATTAGAAACTGGACTAAGTGACCTTCATGAACATTTTAGCCCTGTGTCTTAGCTTAGAAACGGCATAAGTTGCGTCTTAATCCGATAAGCGTAGCCTCAGATAAGTTATTTCCGCTTTCATACGTCAAATCTGTCTTTTGCTAAATTGAATTTCTGCACTTGTTATTTCTGTATTTCTTATTCTTATGATATTGTGAGCCTATGGAACGGCTCTTGACTTGAATTGCTTATGTGTGATGTTGGGTTGTGGTTGAGGAAAAATAATGAAGCCAAAATGGCTGGAAAATTAGGTAAAAACAAAGGGCATGCTGCCCAAATTCTCGCCCGAAAGCTAAGGTTTATTTGAACTTGTAAAATACTATGACCGTTTTTCCATCTTAAAAACATGATCCTTCTTCAATTGGAAACTCCAAATGTTTACTTACTCTTACCAAATAAAGAGGAGTAGTTTAGGATTTTCTTGAGTATTTTGTCCTCTCTTTTTCATGAATTTCATTAAGACAATTAGTCTATAATATCTACTTGAATATAAGATAAGTTTCAACCACATAAACGATTCCGAAAACGGTATTTCCTAGTCTATCTAGTTGGATTTTGATTTGTCTTTAGTTCAAGTGTTTCCATTAGAAAATTTTATAACCCTTTTGAGTTGGTTTTATGTGTGGTCTATGAAACCCTAGTTATTTTTATCCACGAGTCCAAATGTCCACGTTCTACTTTAAAGTCTTTTTATACGTTCTACTCATCATGCGACGAGTCTCTTTGATTGCACCTAATTGGTTGTGACAAATGAGTGGTAATATTCTTTTCATTTAATCTTAGGTTTTCTCGGTGACTAAAGATAATATCCGGAAGGATATTTTGCACGTTGTTGTGCGTAAATAGGTGAGTGTTCTATATACCCATTGTTTTCTGTGACTACCTGATTACTTGACTATCTGTTTACTCGATTTCCAATTTATGTGATTACGTGATATCCGTGAATTACATGCTCCCATGAAATCAATTTGTATTGCTTACGTGCTAAGTGTCCACTTGATTACTTAATTATCATGAATCACATGCTATATGAAGTTGTCCATCATTGTTAGGCGAGTGTGTACTTTACCTCATTCGACCTATTCAATTGATGAATTTTACCATTTACCGTTTACCGATTTACTTGGTTACTTGTGCATGTTGTAAGCTCTAAGCTGAACTTGGGCCCCGCCTCGGTTACCGACCTACTCGAGCCAGGACTGGGCTCGGTCGGGTAGGTTGGAACCCTGGACAACCGTCGGTATACTCGAGTATTACCACTGGAGGGATAAGGTGATGGCCAGTCAACCGTGGGGATTCGGAAGTTATAAGGTGCAGAGGACCGACAAAGTTCCACCGGAACACCGTATCCTTCAGTATATGGTTACCGTGTATCACGATAATTGTTCCATGCTAAAATGCCAACATGAAATCATGTGTTATACCTGTGATATGCTCCATACCTGTAATAAGTCCCAACCACTCATGAACTATACATAAGGTTTTCTGGATTAATTGTTATTACATGACTAATGTTCCTTGTTTAATTACTTGTTTATGTATATAGAACCTCACTGGGCTTTTTAGCTCATACCACGTCAATTGTTTTCCTTAGCAGGGGAAGGCGAGCAAGGACGAGAGTTCTGTATAGTCTAGTTGATCTAGTTCTTTGGCCTTGTAATGGTTCTCGCCCTAGTGCTTGGCACGGGCTGGTTGTATGAGGAATGAGAACCCTTGTATATTCGATGGTTGTACTTGAATGGTAAAAACTTTGAAGACTTCTGGTGAGTAGAAGTTTCTTATCTTTTACTTGAGCATCTATGTATATATTAAGTTGAAGTGGATGGGTTACTTATTGTCTATGGATGTACGCACGTGATACGAGTGACTGAGTCCTGGCGAGAGCTGGGCAGGCGACCCGCCGAACCCTGGGGTACGCCCTAGGGGGAGGTGGGGCCGTCACAGAAGGGAGAAAGGAGAGGGACTGAGATAGTTGGCGGCCAGGTTTAAGGAGGGTTTTGAGAGAGCAAAAAACCACAAAAACTTGCTGAGAATAGAATCGGATAAGGGGCTAGGGTAGAAAAGAAGAAACCACAACCAGGAGGAAGAAATGTAAGAGAGCTACGGTGAGAAACTGGAGGCGACGGCAAAAGGAACGAGAAAAAGTCAGACTTGCTGCTGAGTTGAGCGAGAAGGTAAGAGGCTTTTGACGGCTGAAATCTGGGGGGAAAGTTCCGTGGCTAAGGAAGAAAATCAGGAGAAGAGTTTTTAAGAAAAAGAGAACTTTGTGAGGCAGGGGACGAGAAGCCTTTGCAGCCGCTGTCTATTGCAAGGAGTAGAGTTATCTCCATTTCATGCCGTTGGGTATCTTCATGCCTCTGCTGCAATTTCACTTTCCCTTGGGTTCTAGAGACATGGGTGCTTGTAGCATCTCTTGATGCATATTTTTTGCCGCTGGTGTGTGTTTGAGTCACCTTTGTTGCTTTAATCTATCCAATGAAATACTTTAACATTGGATTTCTGTCAAGATGCTATTTGGAATTTTTGTTTAAAACAAGAAAAGCCGCACTTCGTTTCTCACGTTTATGGTTCTTTCTGGTCCTGCAACAGCTCTTGAAGTTGGTTTTAGACATCTTTTGCTTGTTTCATTTGGGTGCTGAAAAGATGAAATGAAAGTTTTGTGACATCTTGTTTCCAGTTGTTTGGCCGAAATTGTTAGATGTTCTTGGAAAAGGAAATGGTATTAGACAAAGCATAGATTAGCTCTTAAAGATTCTGGTTTCATGTTTTCCCTTGTTATTGCGTGTTTTTTCTCCTTTTTGGCACATCAAGAACCTTGTCCAGATTATGCTAACTAAATGGGTTGAGGTTTTTATTGATTTGAGTTAATAAACCCATGAGCTTGGTGCAATCTGTTTGATGTGAAGTACACATGAATTGGAGCATGCGGAAGTTGCAGCAGAAAATTGCAGCAAAACTTTTCTTTTTGTTCTGTCCAGTTTGCCGAATGTCTGCTGGACTTTTCTCCAGGCATTTGTGTGATTTCCTCCCATGTCTTTGGCTTATTTGGATGCTTAGTTTGGTGATGGTTGTTGTTAAAGTCAAAGTGGCATTGTTCGTTTAAAGTTTTAGCTGTGTTTGGGATGGAAAAATTGCATTGAAAAATTTCAGAAATCTGCCCCAGTTGCCGAATGCTTTATAGCAAAAAATCTGGTTTGTCATTTTGCATGAAACTTGCATGAAACATTACTGAAATTGCACTTTAATTCCCCAACTCCCCTCGTCTTGTGGTTGTTTGATTCCAAAAGATGATGTTTGTTGATGATCTATTTGGTTAAGTATGCTGCAGAGGAAAGGAAACCAGAAATGCAGAAATCTTCCTTCGTTGTATGCATGGTTTTTTTTGAGAATTACATTTTTGACCCCTTGGTTTGTCCTTAATGTCACTATGACCCAACCAATTGAATAATGTCTTCGATTTGGTCCCTGGCAGCTTTAGTTTTTTGTAATTTCGTTGATTGTTTTGCTTCAATTAACTACCATGTTTTGTCAATTGCACTTAAGTCATGACTTTAGAGGCTTTGTGACTGAATGAGCTCGCGTTTGCCTATTTTCTTTAATTTCTTCAAATAAATTGGTGCATTGACCATTTCTTTTTATTTTGAGAGGATAATAAGTGATTTCACTCAATTTAAGGCACCATTCCAAGGAAGGTATAATTTCTTTCATCCCTTTTGTCTCTCCTATGTGATCCAACGTGCTAAGTGAGACTTGCATGTCTAAATTTCTTTCCTAGCCTTTCCTTAATTCCTTTTACTTATGTCATTTATTTTTGCTTTTTATTTAAGTTATTCTTTATGGGGTATGTGTACACCTCTTGGCTTGTAATAGATAGGGCTTGGAGGAGCATTTGATGAAGACCTATTAAAGACGTGTGCCTAGCTAGCAAATGTAATAGTTAGGGCTTTAATTGCCTTATGTGTCTTGCATGCTTAGTTGCTACGTGTTAATTTGCTTTGTTAGGGCCTTGCATCTAGTCGAGCATGCTAAATGTTATGTGCTATGTGTTTACGAGTGTTTGGCATGTCTACTCGCTTTCCATAACCATGAATGACTGTGATGGATGAATGTACGTCACCACACTAGTCCAATGCTAGTTGTGGCTCATTATTTCATTAGTAATTCATAGAAAGGGCTAGTCCAACGCTAGACCCAATAGGCCATCCCCTTTTGTTAGTGCATATTTGCATGTTCACTACATGTCATGCATTTTTCTTAGTTTTATCATTGGCATGCTCCTCGAACCCCTTTTTCCCCTCATTTTAGGTTTTGCATCTCATATTAGTTATAGGGTTCATTTGCTTGAGAGTCCCCTTTCGATAAGGGAAACGAGCGAGTGTGGCTATTCGATAGCCTTAGCACGCTAGTTCCCCCTTCTAATCAAAGGGAAAATTAAGTCACAAAGTTAGGACTCCCCGTTCCCATCTTGATGCATTCCTATAGGATTCATGCATTTTATTCATTCACTATCACATACACTTACTTTATATTCTATCTCTTTTTCTACATTCTCACTTCACACCACTTTTGGACGTTTTCACTTAACTACTCACACTTTACACTTTCATTTGCACACGTGCACCTTAGAGTGTTTTATTTGAGTGACACACACGAGGGACTCTAGTGAAGACGACGAAAGAGCCGAAGGGCCCAAAAGGGACACGTCTAAGAACGAACTCAAGGGACTTAAAATTCAAGTCCCCGCATTCAAAGGCAAGAGTGACCCTGAGGCTTACTTGGAATGGGAAGGCCGTATCGAGATGGTCTTCGACTGTTATGACTATAGTGAGGAACAAAAGGTTAAAGTTGTCACCGTTGAGTTCACCGACTACGCCCTAGTTTGGTGGGACCAAGTGAGGACCCATAGAAGGAGAATAGGAGAACCACGAGTCCGAATTTGGCGGGAACTCACGGCATTGATACGCAAGAGATTTGTTCCAAGCTACTATAACTGCGATCTCCACTCTAAACTTCAGACCCTCACTCAAGGTAACATGAGTGTGGAGGATTACTACAAGGAGATCGAGATGGCCATGATGAGGGCGAACCTTCAAGAAGATAGTGAAGCAACCATGGCTAGGTTTTTTAGAGGTCTAAAACCTGACCTTCAAGAAGCTTTGGAGCTCCAACACTATTTGGACATGCATGACCTTCTTGAACTCGCTATCAAGGTCGAGAGAGGAAAGAAATTGAGGCGAGAAGCCCGTATCTTCCAATCTTCCAACTCGACTTCATGGAGGGCCAACCAACCACGGGGGGCGACCCACGAACCTGGTCATTCGGCCATACCTACTTCTTCCAGCCGGATTTAAGGTAATGCTCCTAACCGAAATTCCTATTCCACCCCTAACAAAGTTGCCGATGCATCCAGGTCCACCTGAAGGCACCACATGAGACTCCTAAGACTAGGAGTAGGGATATCAAGTGCTTCAAGTGCCAAGGGTTTGGACATATTCAATCCCAATGCCCAAACCAACGAGTCATGTTAATCACTCACAACGGTTAAATCGTGTCCGATGACGATGATTGTGAGGAGGTGCCTGAGCTACACACGAATGATTGTTTGGGGGATGATTCGGCTGAGGAAGATTGCTCTCCTACACAAGGAGAAGTAGGTTGCTTGGTGGCACGACGAGTGCTAACTGCCCGAGTTAAGGAGGACGAGCAACTACAAAGAGAGAACTTATTTTACACTCATTGTAAAGTAGGTGACAAAGTGTGTAGCCTCATCATCGACGGTGGGAGTTGCACGAATGTGGCGAGCTTGCTCATGGTTGAGAGTTTAGGACTCCTAACTATTAGACATTCACACCCTTACTGCCTCCAATGGCTAAGTGAGGATGGAGAGGTACGTGTCTTCAAACAGGTATGTGTTCCCTTCTCAATTGGTACTTACATTGATGAAGTCGTGTGTGACGTAGTGCCTATGCATGCTACACATGTCATCTTGGGGAGACCCTGGCAATTTGACAAACACGTCACATTGGATGGAAGGGAAAATAAGTACACACTTTTGCACGATGGCAAACGTAAGGTCCTCACACCACTCACACCTGCACAAGTGTATGAGGACCAACTTAAGTTGCAAAAATAGTGTGAACAGGACCGTCAATGGAGGAAACAAAAGGCGGTCGACCCTGGCAAAAGCTCCACTTCTACAAGTGAGCAATCGACCAAAGGTCAAGTGAGCACACCTAGTGTTACGCATGAAAAATCACCCACTACACCTACCACTAGGAAGCAAAACATGATCATTAAGGCTAAGGACGTTAGAAAAGTTGTGAATTCCGATCAGCCTGTACTTCTCATGATTTGCAAACATGTGCTCTTAGATGTTGCTGAGCTCGATAAGGCACTGCCTTCGAGTATAGTTGCTCTTTTACAGGAATTCGAGAATGTGTTCCCTGATGAGGTCCCTGATGGGTTACCACCCATTTGAGGGATTGAGCACCAAATAGACCTGATTCCTGGAGCACCACTACCAACAAACCGGCTTACCGCATGGGTCCAGAGGAGACAAAGGAGCTTCAACGACAAGTTGATGGCCTATTAGGTAAGCGTTGGGTAAAAGAAAGTCTAAATCCTTGTGCTGTGCCTATGATACTTGTCCCCAAAAAGGATGGTACTTGACGCATGTGCACTGACTGTAGGGCCGTCAATGCTATTACTGTTAAATATCGTCATCCCATTCCTAGACTAGATGATATGCTTGATGAACTCGATGGTGCTATAATATTCACTAAAATTGATTTAAGGAATGGCTATCATCAAATTAGGATGAAAGAAGGCGATGAATAAAAAATGGCCTTCAAAACCAAGCATGGTCTCTACGAGTGGCTAGTCATGCCTTTTGGGTTGACTAACGCCCCTAGTACATTCATGCGGTTAATGAACCATGTCTTGAGGCATTTCATTGGGAAATTTGTCATCGTTTACTTTGATGATATTCTAATATATAGTCGCAGTGAACATGAGCACATGGTGCATTTGAGACTGGTTCTTAATACACTTCGAGAGGCGCGTCTATACGCCAACCTTAAGAAGTGCACCTTCTGTACTAATGAGCTCGTGTTTTTAGGCTATGTTGTGAGTTCATAGGGCATCAAAGTAGACAAATCCAAGATTGAGACCATCAAGCAATGGCCAACTCCAACATCCGTCCATGAGGTGCGCAGCTTCCATGGATTGGCGGGCTTCTACCAGTGATTTGTCAAAGATTTCAGCACCATTGCCGCACCACTGACCGCCGTGACCAAGAAGAATGACAAGTTCCATTGGGGGGAAGCCCAAGAACAAGCATTTCTTACCCTCAAGGACAAACTCACACATGCACCTGTTCTTGCATTACCTAACTTTAACAAGGCTTTTGAAATTGAATGTGATGCTTCTGGTGTAGGTATTGGCACTATCCTCATGCAAGACAAGAGGCCTTGTGTATTCTTCAGTGAGAAGCTGGGAGGTACTGCCCTGAACTACCCCATGTATGACAAAGAACTTTACGCACTTGTAAGAGCATTGGAGACCTGGCAACACTACCTCCGCCCAAGGGAGTTCGTGATACACACTGATCACGAATCCTTGAAATTTCTCAAGGGCCAACCAAAGTTAAGCAAGCACCATGCCAAATGGGTAAGTTTTATCGACACCTTCTCCTATGTCATTAAGTATAAAACTGGCAAAACGAATGCGGTAGCTGATGCTTTATCTCGTAGACATACTTTACTTGCTATTCTTGATGCCAAGTTGTTAGGGTTTGAGATGCTCAAGGAGATATATGCCCATGACCATGACTTTGGGAAAGTCTATGCATCTTGTATAAAGAATCCACATGAAATAGTATTTCTTGCGGAAGCTTGGATTTTTTTTATGTGGATAAATTGTGTGTCCCTAACTCTTCCATTCGTGATCTTTTGATCGAGAGGCACATAGTGGTGGTCTCATGGGATACTTTGGCATTGTTAAGACTCTAGCCATGTTACAAGAGCACTTTTACTGACCTCACATGCGTCGAGATGTTGAACGCATGGTTGGTAGATGTGTCACTTGTCATAAGGCGAAGTCCAAAACAAATCCATACGGCCTATATACCCCATTGCCTATTCCGCACTATCCTTGGGTAGACTTGTCTATGGACTTTGTCTTAGGACTCCCTAGGTCCCCAAGGGGTAATGATTCCATCTTTGTCGTAGTTGATAGATTCTCTAAAATGGCACATTTTATTCCCTGTCACAAAACTGACGATGCATCTCACATTGCTAATTTGTTCTTTAAAGAAATTGTCCGTCTGCATGGCATGCCTAAGACCATTGTTAGTGATAGAGATGTAAAGTTTTTGAGTTACTTTTGAAAGATTGTTATTCTCCACTTTTGTGGTCTAAACTTGGCACTAGATTGTTATTCTCCACCACCAGTCATCCACAAAGCGATGGACAAACGGAAGTTGTCAATCGCACACTTGGTACTCTACTTCGGGCTCTAATTAAGAAGAATCTTAAATCTTGGAAGAGTGTTTGCCTCACGTTGAATTTGCTTACAATCGAACTGTTCATAGTGCAACACACTACTCACCGTTTGAGATCATCTATGGTTTTAACCCCCTGACCCCCCTGGATTTGGTACCCTTACCATTCTCTGAGCGCACAAGCTTAGATGGGAAAAAGAAAGCTGATTTTGTGCGTAGGTTACATGAAGTCGTTCGAGCAAACATTGAGAGCGTACTCAGCAATACATCCAGCAAGCAAACAAGCACTGTCGTAAGATGATTTTTGAGCCTGGAGACTGGGTTTGGCTATACTTGAGAAAAGAGAGATTCCCCAAGCAGCGTCAAAGCAAGTTATCCCCAAGAGGTGATGGACTCTTTCGAGTGCTCCAACGAGTCAATGACAACGCTTACAAACTGGAACTACCTGGGGAATACAATGTTAGCGCGATCTTCAATGTCGCGGATTTGAGCTCGTTTCTTGACGAGGAGGATTCAGATTTGAAGACAAATCCTTTTCAAGAGGAGGGGACTGATGTGTGCACGGGTCAGGGCCCACGCAATGACCCGGTTCGAGTTCCATTAGGCCCAGTCATACGTGCACGAGCCAAGCTCTTCAAAGAATCCCTCCAAGGCCTTGTCCGAATTGTCCAAGACCAACATGGAGTCCATAGAGATATTGAAGGCTTAGAGGGAGACAATTGAGTTATCTACACCATGATCCAAGCCCATGAAGAGATAAGTGGACCTCCAAGAGAGTTGGCCGAGTAGGGCATTAGGCCTTGGTGTCTAATTGAGTTGGATTAGTTAGTTAGTAGAGCATGGGCAGGCCCGTCTTGACCCCAAGATGGCCGAATTTCCCTTCCTTGTTTTCCTTAGGGTTTTAGTAACCCTTAGCCTATAAATACGTTTGCTTTGTAAGGTTTTAGGTAGATGTTTTACGAATAAGATCACTTAGTTTTTTTGACTTTCTTCCTTGTGAGAATTTCAAGCTTTACTTGCTTCTGGTAAGGGTTCTTGAGCAATCTTGTGAAGGTCCTGGATTGTTCTACCGACTTATCCACTTGAGTAATCACCTCAATTGGAGTCGTCGTTCCATCGTCTTCAACCAATTCGTGTCGTCCGTGTTGGTTCTAGGACCCGCAATACAAGCGATGGACAACCTCGCTAGATCCTTGGGCAAACGTGCTACGTGTCTTGAAACAAGTTGATCGAGGACCGTATCATAGTGTCCCTTTTAGGCCTCTCGACTCTCTCTTCATCCTCACTTGCCGAATAATCCTCATAATTTACCTCTTTTGTACCATGGTGGTTTTGGTTGTGAGATCTAGATCGAGAGCCCCTCGTGAAGCTCTTGGAGAGTTCATCAAATCGGTTGTGCATTTCCTCCATTTGTTGCACACTAATCCGCTTTAGTTCGGATTTCATAGCATTGAACATCAACGTGTAGTTGGCAGTTTGGTTAGTTTGCTCCATGTCTTTCGTTTTGCCCTGCAACGTTAGTGACCAAGAAAATAATACAAATAGAACCTCACTTCACTCCCTAAATGTTTCACTCACACTCGTGTTTTCACTCCAAAGCACTCGAAAGACCTTACCAAACTTCCTTACCTTGCCGGTTCGAGTAGTTTGAGAAATGCCGCACAAGGTCCACAATTTGTTCACCAAACTTCCCACAAGAGTAACTAAGAGCAAGACACAATTTTGGAAGCAATGTGGATGCGATAGAGGGTAGTTTGGACTGTTTCCTAGGGCAGACAGATTAGGAAAGTGTACGAAAATGGAAAAGGAAACAAGCAACCCCTAGTTTCCTAATTTGAGTGGACTTATCCAAGTGGAATTAGGAGAGTTATATCCACTTAGTTTCCTAATTGAATTTGGAAACAAGTTAGTTGTTGGAAACCTTTTAGAAAACCTTTTCTTCTTGTAACAACTTTTAGGAATTTCCAATTTCTACTCCAAGAAGGATTGCACAAAACAGTTTCGGTTCCAACTCCAAAAAGAACAATTCGGTTGGAAACCCTTTGTACGGTTGGAAGGTAGGCTATTAAAGACCCACCCACATTAGCCTTAACTTGCAAGCACAAGTTCAAGCTTGGATTTTCTGTTCAAACACACCCAAGGCAGTTTCGGATGTTTGTTCAAGACAATAGCAACTAGATTGAATCTCAACAACGTGACGCAACAACCCTCCTCAGGCTCCCCCGTAATGGGTTACCCAAGATATTCCCAAGAAAGAAGCAAAGACTCCAAGAAAGCCTTTCACCAATGCTCGAGAGTACAAGAAATTGTTCGCTAGACAGACGAAACAAATTTCCAAGAATCAAGAGGTTCAAGAACTTCAAGAAGTAGTGGACCGAAACTTTTGAATTTTTTTTTTCCTTTTTGCAGTCTTGGATACAAGATGTAATCCGTGATTGATTTGGCAATAAACTTTGGACTTTCTTTCTTGTTTTTCATTTCTATTTTTTTTTACTTATACGAACAACACAACACAAGCTTGGCCGATTGGATTATTTTCCAGATTTGGTTCGGCCAATTCACACACACAAGGAATCTTCAAGAACTTCAAGATCCTTCAAGAACTTTCAAGGAAGTTATCAAGAACTTCAAGAATTTCAACATTGTGGTCAAGAAATTCAAGAAATTCAAGATTCTTGTAGGTTCTCTCAAGATTCACAAATACCAACAAGTTTCACCACAGTTTAGATTTGAAAAACCAAGTAAACAAGTTGGATAACTCAAAACAATGATGCCAGAAATTATGGACAGCAATAGACAAGCCAACGATGGAACACAAGAGAGATTTTCAAGGCACTATGGACGGAACTAGAAGACGCACTAGGACAGATTTGTGGACACAATTATGGGGAGATTCAAGACAACGAACCAACACAAAAACAGACAGAATATTGAGGACTCGCGACAGGGTACAAACACGGACAGAAATTCGGCGCAACAAGGGAATAAACTCGAACAGATTTGACACATAAGAAAATCCAACTATGGCCCGATTGCAAGACACAATGATTGAACACAAAACGGACAGAAATTGATGACGCCAATGGCGAAACAACTTCAGACAGATTTGTGAACAACGAAGAAACAACTAGCAATGCAACAAATAAACAAGACAGCGAAAAACTAGGAACCCTAAAACGAACTAGACAAGAACAAGTAAGAGGATATAACGACTTGATACCTCAACCAGCTCTGAAGCCAACTGATACGTTCCCCGGTCAACTCGTTCCGAGACACGTGGCACGATTGCCCAAGGACCTAGAAGGATACTCAACCATTTGGATTGCGGAACCTAGAGCCAAGAGAGACGACTCAACTCGATTCAAAGCGGTAGAACGGCGACTCCAATTGAGGTGATTACTCAAGTAGATAGGCCGGATGAACAACCAAGGACGTCACGCGTGATTGCTCAAATAACCCTTGCCAAGCAAGTAGGAATGTACTCTTGAAATTGTAAGAGAACAAACTGAAATTTTATTATCAAAAGTGTTTAACCTTTGCTGGTACAAAAAGTGCCTTTTTATAGGCTAGAAACCTTAGGAGCCTAATCCTTTGTGGCCAAGGATTGGCGGCCCATCAACCTAAACTAGAAAAGGAGCTCGATCCACTCTTGAACATAGGTGGGCCGATTGTTTGACTCCAATAACTAATAAACTATTAATTAAAACACGACTAACAATCCAACTAACAACTAATGACTCGATAATGATCAAAACCAACTAACAACTCATATGACTAGCAATGCTAACATTCCTAGTGCTCGGCCGAAGTAGCTAAGGCCGCGCTTGATGCTTCCTTGACTTGGATCAATGTGTAGATGCCTTGATTAGCAACTTTCGAGCCTTCAATGTTCCAATGGAAGCCTTGAGTCAAGGCCGCCATACATGCACACATCAGTCCCCTCCATTTGAGAAGGATTTGTCCTCAAATCTGGATGGAAATGAATGATACCAGCAAGAGTTGGGAGTATGAAACCTCAAATCTAATGCCACCACATATTGGCCCTCTTAGATTGAATGATACTTGCATACGTCATGATTATTATAATGCGGTGCACATGTCTCTTGGTCAGTTTGAAAATGCTCACAGCCAGCCAAGAAAAACTCATGGCTTTACTCCAATGACTCCTCGAAGATAACACATATAGCTTCGGTTCCATGATGCAATGTAGAATGTATGGTTCATTGGCAGCAAGGTTACATCTTTTTGGATCCTCCAAAATGCAACTGATATAATGAAGAACACTTTGAACACGTTCAACTGCATTAGACTGATCATCACTTGGAACACTTGTTGCAAAAGTGTAAGAAGGCATAGGACATGATTCAAGTAACTCCATTACTCCTCCCAACAAGCAAAACAGGCTCATAGGTGAAGTTAAATACCAATGGATCGTAAAGGGATACAACACTTAAGAGGCAAACTTCATGAAGATTCTGATAATCACCAATGGAGTTAAGGATGGAACATGCCATGATCAACTCATTCTCTCCTTGCTTAACCTGCGGCAAAGCAACTACTCTCGAAGGCAATGCCCTATCGTGTTCATCAACATTCAAAAGTACATGTTTGCAAATCATGAGTAATACAGGCTGATCAGAATTCACACATTTCCTAACTTCCTTGGCCTTGATTATCATGTTTTGCTTCCTAGTGCTTGATTTAATCAGTGCATGACCCTTGGCCGAATGCTCATTTGTGGAAGTGGAGCAATTTCCAGATTCGGTCGTCTTTTGTTTCCTCTTGTGTCGGTCTAAGTCACATTCTCGTTGCAATTTAAGTTGGTCCTCATATACTTGTGCGGGTGTGAGGGGTGTTAGGACCATGCGTTTATGTAAGGATCGAAGACAACCTAAGAGGGGGAGTGAATTAGGTTTTCTAAAACCAGCTAAGATATAGGTCACTCTTTTTCAAGCCTACCCTTCTTTTCTCAAAGACCACTCAATGGATCAGTTTACAAGAAAGCACAGGTGTTCGTGAGATGAAGAGGTGAACAGTTTATATAGTAAAGCTATAAACGAAAGTAGAGAAACAAACCAGGCTTCAAACTCCACTTGAATTTGAACAACACTTTATATAACAAGCTACTTCAAGTTGAACAATCTTGCAACCAATTTCTTGTGTACAAGGGAAGGATCACTTCCTTCTTGCCCCAAACCTCACTTGGTCAAGCAAGGAAGTTTTACAAACACTCGGATAACTCTCACAATGCTACACTATTGAAGAAGCTGTGTCACACTTGAAAAGCTACAAGAAAATTGCACAAGCTAAGAATACAAATGTTCCTTTAGAGTATTCTAACACTTGAATCACTCACGATTTGATGTAGACTTAATGTGCAAAGTTATTCTGAGGTGGTTGACTTTGTTCTTTTTATAGGAGACCAAAAAATTCTTCAATTAATGCTGTCAACGGATAGAAGGCATCTGAAGAGTCAACTAGCTGTTGGTGCTATCGGACGTCCGATAGTCAGTTTTTATGCGTCCGAGCGAGATCAGTGAGTTCGAGAAATTTTCTTGAACCTCTTAGGACGTCCGATCCCCTCTCACCATGCGTCCGAGGGTAAGATGCAGACTTGGAGGTTCCTCTTCAATTCCTTCGGACGGCCGATGCATCCAATGTGTTGCGTCCGAAGTGCAGCAACGCTTGTCGGACGTCCGATGCTCAGGTGTTGAGCGTCCGATCGTGATCAGTAATCGTAGAAGCCCTGGCTTGTCTTCTTCGGACGTCCGAGTCTGAGTTCTTCATACGTCCGAAGTTACTCAATGGATGTCGGACGTCCGATACTCTCCTTTTGTGCGTCCGATATCTTCCTCAGCACTTTTCACCTTTTTTGATCTTCTTTTTGCTCTAAGTCCTCAGACCTGTTTAGTGTCATTTCTGAAAAGAGTCTCTACAAAAAGTATTAGTAACATCCGTTTGTTTTGTAATCATCAAAAGATATGAATTGAGATAAACAATCTCCCCCTTTTTGATGATGACAAAACACTTGGATAGAGCGAAAAGAAAAGTAGAAATACGAGCTGGGATTACAACTCCCCCTAACGAAGTGTATGAGTATACGAAAAGAAACGGAACTCCCCCTAAAACTGACTCCCCCTAACTAATTTCTTTACACCATCAGTGCTAATCCATTTCTCCCTCTTTTTGTCATCACAAAAGCAGGTATGCCATGTCTGATCAATTTTGATACCAGCAACATCAGATAACATCAGCACGATCCATCAGAAAGCAACAAAAAATTTGACAACAAAGATTTTTCAATCAGATAATATCATCAAAATCCATTCATGTCAGCACAATCCGGAATCATCAGAAACATTCATTCATAACAAACACATCCATTCACATCAGATAACATTAGAAACACTCAGTCATAGCATCTATAAACAGTAGAAAACATCCAGTTGTACAGACCAGAAGTACAACTCTTAGTACAAAAATTTTGCATACGAAAAGTTTTGCAGTGTAAAAGATGAACTATAGTTCTAAAAATAAAGTGCAGTGACCTAGCAGTGCCTAGATAGTGATTTTAGATGATCCAGGCCTCCTCCTGATCAGACGAAACTGTTTAGGAGCCACTTCTTCCTCAGTTTCTTCATCGTCTTCTTCATATGTCTCCTCAGTAGCTGGAGCCTTGCCTTTATCCTTGGGCTGAGAGCTGGAAGTTGGTGTGGCCTCAGTACCAGTAGTTGGCCCTGTGGGCTCAGGTCTTGGCTCTTTCTGATGAGCATTTTCATTATTTTCAGGTATTGGAGGCACAAGAAGGTTTCTTTTTTCAATAAAAGAAGATTGTTGGGTAGGGGTCATGGTCATCATGAGACCATCTTCAATAAGCATAACATGCTGTTTGAGGTCTTCAAGCAAGGAGATGACCTCAGAATTGGAAGAGAGGGACTTGCTGGCAGACTTTCTAGGATGAATGGTGAAAGGAGAGACATAGTCTGACTGATCACGAGGAGTCTTAGGAGTGACAGGGGTTTCATGAAAGTTTTTCCTTCTAGACTCAGCCACAGTCTCCTTATAGCACCAATGGCCATCAAAAAATCTTAAGTTCTTTCTTTCAAAATAAGCTTTTGAGAAAACTGTTGAAGCACTGTCTTTGGGTGATTTTTCAGAAAAAGGTATTTTAAAATGGGCAAAGATAAGGGTCAGAAATTTGCCATAAGAGAGCTTCCTACATGGTTCAAGATCAAGCTTACGAAATTCATAGGGAAGGATGAGAGCCGTTGGGGTGATGAACCCTTTTTGAGAGACCAACTCAAATCTGTCTCTGGCTTCATCATCAATGAATTTTGGGAGAGGAGTGGGTTCTATTACGGGTTGAGATACTGGATCCTTCCTAGAACGTTTCCTTTTCGAGGTTTGTGTGGCAGATGACCCAACATTTTGAACCACAGTCCTTGTCCTTGGAGATTTCCTGGTGGAGGGTTCAGGTGTTTGCTGATTTTCAGCAATGTTTCCTTCATTCTGCTGATCATCAGAGGGATCAGCAGATTGCTTTTTCTTGGATTGGGGAGTGCTCTTCCTTTTTGCAGTTCTTTTCCTTTTACCAGATGACCTTGTGACAGTTTCATCATCCTGGGTAGCCTGTTCTGGTTCCTCATTTCCACCAACTGTGTTTCCTTCAGAGTTCTGCTCTTCCATCTGCTCATCAGATGGTTCAGCAGTTGGAGAAGCCCTTTTTCTTTGGGCAGTTTGCTTCACTTTACCACCACGGGTCACAATCTTCTTTTTAGGTGCTTTGGTAGACGGTTCCACAATTTCAATGTCCTCATCTCTAAGTCTAAAAGACTGTCTGGCACTAGTAGATCCTCCTCTGATTTTAACCATGATGCAGTGTGGATGTGTTTTTGATGCAGAACGTGGTGTATAGAGGAAGAATGCAGTATGAGCAAACGAGAATGCATTGAAATGCCGCAAGGAGAAAGTTATGAGAAGTTAGGGTATCGCATGTGAATTGGGAACTATGGGGTAGTTGGGGGTTAGGAGTGATTTTTATGGGTGGTTAACGGGCAATAGATGTGTAATGGCGTTGGTTGAGTCAATTTCTTGGAACTTGATTTGAGGAGAGAGGAATTTGAATTTTAAATATGAGAGGAAACTGAAAGGTTGCGTCTGAGACCGTGGAGGAAAATGAACTGAGGAAGATGGGTAACTGCCTTATAAGGCCCAATTTTTGAGTGTCGGACGTCCGAACGAAGTGAAGCGTCCGACACAACCGTCCGAACCAGTGCTTTTCTGAAACGGAACGAAGAACACTGTCGGACGTCCGTTCCAATTCATCGGACGTCCGATAAAGATTGACTAGAAACGAAACTTAGAATATTTTTTCTGAAATGCCCAGTTTTGTTCTCAAGAACACAAATTGATCCAGTGGAAGAGCTTTGGTGAGGATATCAGCGATTTGATCTTTAGAACAAACAAACTGAACACAGATTACCCCCTTGGAGACAAGATCGCGAATGAAATGATGCTTTATATCTATGTGCTTGGTCCTAGAGTGTTGAATGGGATTTTTTGTCAGATTAATTGCACTAGTGTTGTCACAGTACATAGGTACACATTCATATACTAAACCAAAATCATTCAATGTGTTTTTCATCCATAACAATTGAGCACAACAAGCACCAGCAGCAACATATTCAGCTTCGGTAGTGGACAATGAGATAGCATTTTGTTTTTTACTAAACCAAGATACTAAGCAATTTCCAAGAAAGTTGCATATACCAATAGTACTTTTTCTATCTACTTTACAACCACCGAAGTCAGCATCAGAGAATCCACATAAAGGAAGTTCATGACATTTTGGATACCACAAGCCAAAGTTTAAGGTTCCTTTAAGATATCTAAGAATTCTTTTTACCGCATTCAAGTGTGATTCCTTTGGACAGGATTGAAATCGAGCACATAAGCATACAGCAAACATGATATCAGGCCTACTGGCAGTTAAATAAAGTAAACTTCCAATCATACCTCTATACTTCTTTTCCTCAACTTTTGTACCTTCTTCATCTTTGTCAAGTTTGGTAGATGTGCACATAGGTGTTCCAACAGGCTTTGAGTTCTCCATTCCGAATCTTTTCAGCAGCTCCTTGGTGTATTTTGTTTAATTTATAAACGTTCCATCTCGGGTTTGAACCACTTGGAGTCCAAGGAAGAAGTTTAATTCTCCCATCATGCTCATTTCAAATTCTTTTTGCATGATGTTGGAAAAGTCCTTGCACAAGCTCTCATTAGTAGCACCAAATATGATATCATCCACATATATTTGCACAATTAAAAGATCTCGTGAGCTTTGTTTTGTGAAAAGTGTAGTATCTACAATGCCCCTTTTAAAACCATTTTCAATCAAAAACCCACTCAAACGTTCATACCATGCTCTAGGAACTTGTTTTAATCCGTATAAAGCTTTTGAGAGTTTAAAAACATGATCTGGATAAGATTCATTTTCAAAACCAGGAGGTTGGTCAACATAGACTTCTTGGTCTATAAAGTCATTTAAGAAGGCACTTTTAACATCTATTTGAAATAATTTAAAATTCTTGAAACATGCAAATGCTAGAAACATTCTAATGGACTCCAGCCTAGCTACAGGTGCAAAGGACTCATCAAAGTCTATTCCCTCTTCTTGAGTGTATCCCTTAGCCACCAGCCTGGCCTTATTTCTAACAACCTCCTCTTTATCATTCATTTTGTTTCTAAAAACCCACTTTGTGCCAATGATAGGATGGTCTTATGGTCTAGCAACCAGGGTCCAAACCTTGTTTCTTTCAAATTGGATTAACTCTTCTTCCATAGCTAAAATCCAGTGCTCATCATTCAATGCATCAACAACATTTTTAGGTTCAAAGTGTGATACGAAAGCAAGATTATCTACTAGGTGTCTAGAGGAACGAGTTCTGACCTTTTCAGATGTATCACCAATTATAAGCTCTCTGGGATGGTTTTGGACAAATTTCCAGGTTCTTGGAAGATCATTAGGAGTAGTGGTATCTCTGTCATTCACTTCTCCAGCTGGACTGTCTTGAGTATCAGCATTCTTTAAATCAATTTCTAGTGAAGCAGAGCCATGATCATTGATTGCTAACTTCTTTAATTCTTCTTGTACACCTGTATCATCATCTCCACCACAACTCATGGAAATGTCACCATTAGATTCATCAAAAGTAATATGTATCGCCTCCTCTATAACCAGTGTTCTACGATTATAGACTCTGAAACCTCTTTTGTTTTCACAATATCCCAAGAAAATTCCCTCATCAGATTTCTTGTCAAACTTTTCAAGATGTTCCTTGATGTTCAAAATGAAACATTTACAACCAAAGTCTTTAAAGTAACCAACAACAGGCTTTTCGTCAAACATGAGCTCATAGGAAGTTTTGTTCAAAATTGGTCTTAAGAGAACTCTGTTCATGATATAACAGACTGTGTTTATGGTTTCAGCCCAAAAATACTTTGGTAAATTGCATTCACTAAGTATGGTTCTAGCAGCCTCTTGGAGAGTTCTATTTTTTCTTTCTACAACTCCATTTTGTTGGGGGACTCTAGCAATAGAGAATTCATGTGTAATGCCATTGTTATCACAAAAATCTAGAAAGCCACAAAAATAAAATTCAGTGCCATTATCACTTCTAATTTTGATAATTTTCAAGCCAATCAAATTCTGAACTTTAGCAAACAGTGATACGAAGTTCTTGAAAGCATCATCTTTATGTGCAAGAAACATTACCCATGTATATCTGGAATAATCATCAACAACAACAAAATAAAATCTCTTACCACCAAGGCTTGTAGTTTGTGTAGGACCAAACAGATCAAGGTGTAAAAGTTCTAGTGGCTTTGAAGTAGAAACATATTTCTTGGGTTTGAAAGATACCTTGACTTGTTTTCCAAATTGACAAGCATCACATATCCGGTCCTTTTCAAATCTGATTTTTGGGAGACCTCTAACAAGATCCTTTTTAGAAATTTCTTTTAGCAAATCCATATTGAAGTGACACAGCCTTCTATGCCACAACCATGGGTCCTCATTTGCTACTTTGAGACATTTGAGATAGGAGGAATCAATTTTTTCAAGAACAACTACATAGATATCATTAACTCTTTTTCCTTTGAAAATAATGTTGAACTTTGAGTCAAATATGAGACATTCAAGCTTCTTGAACAATACAAACAGATTCCTATCACACAATTGACAAACACTTAATAAATTGTAGCTCAGATTGTCAACAAGAAGGACATTGTGGATAAAGGTTTGACCATTCTTACCAACATCACCAATACCAATAGTTTTGGCTTTGTTATCATCTCCAAACGTTACCTTTCCACTCGCTTTTGGCTTGAGTTTAATGAATTGTGATGCATCACCAGTCATATGTCTTGAACATCCACTATCAATGAACCATTTTGATTCTTTAGCAATGTTATCCAGGTTCACCTACACACAAACCCACAAGATAATACTTGGTACCCTTTACATGTTGGGTCCTTGAGAGTCAGCATTATGTCTAACCATCCACATGTATCTCATGCCATTTCTCATATTTTTCTTGACATAACAATTGCTATTCATGTGACCAAATTGACAGCAGAAACTGCACATAGTTGATAAATCACTCGAGTGAACAGGTTTTATAAATCTGACTTGCCTTCTCCTATAGACAGTGAACTCATTTGTTCGATAATTTAACCTATTCTGATGAATATCAAAGTGAGATCTTGTGCTACTTCTTTGAAAGAGGCTTTGTTTCTGATGTTGGAGTAACTGATCAAGATCATTCATTCTTCTTTTCAAGCAGTTTTGTTCCTTTTTGAGAATGTCACAGAGGTTTGTCCTTTTGTCAAGTTCAGTATGTAAATCAAATTCAATCTTTTTCAGATTATCATTTTCATTTTTCAAATGTTTGTTTTGTCGAAAAAGGTTTGCATTGTCTTGAATCAAAAAATTAATTTTCTGTTTTAGTTCTTTGTTTCTGATATAAGATTCTTTCAAATTGTTGTGCATCTTTTCCAAAAATGAATTAACATCATCATCAGATTCATTGTCACTATCAGTTTGGGAACTACAAGCAGTTACCTCATCATCACCAATGGCCATGAAAGCCACTTGAGCAGATTCCTCTTCTTCCTCAACTTCACATTCTGAGTTGCAATCATTCCAGGTGATCTGGAAATTGTTGAACTTTGATTTTCGTTCAACCTTGTTCTCCTTCTTTTTCTTCATTGGACACTCATTTACATAGTGTCCTGGTTGGCCACATTCGAAACACTTATCAGTCTGCTTCTTGTTGAACTCCAGTTTCCCTTTGTTTCTGAAGTCATTAGACTGATTTGGGAAGGAATTGCTGGATCCACCTTTTCTGAATCTTCTCTTGTTGAGTATTCTTTTAAAGCCTCGTGTGATGAGTGCAATATCACTGTCATCACCTTCCAAATCATTTCCATCCTGTGAGGCTGTTTCATCTTCGTATTGTGAAGCTTTCAGAGCAATACTCTTTCTTACCTGGGTGTCTTCTTCATCCTGCATCTTAGATTTAAGTTTCAGTTCGTAAGAAGTTAGAGAGTTAATCAGAGATTCAATGGGTAAAGTGTTCAGATCCTTGGCTTCCTCAATGGCAGTCACTTTCCTTTCCCAGTCCTTTTGTGACAGCCCCACCTTCCCCTAAGGCGAACCAAAGGGTTCGGCGGGCCGCCTGCCCAGCTCTCGCCAGGACTAACAGTTCAGTTTAGAGCGATCTAATACGTTCCGGATCTTACAAACGCGCGTAAACAAGTCAAAATGTCAAAGTAAAAAAATAAAACCGGAGTCGGCCGTGAATAGTAACCGACCTGTCGAAACCCCAACCAATCATCAAGCAAATATTTACATGTTGAAATTTAGCAGATACAAGCCAAAGTGGCATACAAAAGTATTCAAAAGTGGATACATGTCTGGTTTGCCAAATCAAAAGAGAAACGGTCCCAAAAATACATTTAGGGTTTCAATAAATGAGCTATACAAAAGATATGTCCAACTAGCTCAATTCGGCAACCAACTATCAATTGCAGTTATTTTCCTGTAAGGAAAACAAAAGGAATAGGGTGAGCTTACGCCCAGTGAGATAATACCACTCAATCAGCAAAGTTCACATAAGCATAAAGCTTTTCATTTCAATTCATCAAAAGTAAGCAAAGGCACACATTAATGGTGGAGATAAAAAGGATACGGGCGGCTCTCAAGAGCCCTTTTCCTCGTTTGCATTCTTGATCGAACCTCATTGACTCTCCGTCAATGTTTAAAAGTAACCAACCGTAGACTCCACTTTACTTCCATTCCTTCCACCCAACATACCCCTACCGGGCCCGAACTCCAAACACTTGCACTGTGGTATTACTCGAGTATACCGGAATCGAGAGTCTCTCATACTACAAGATTCCATATAACAGTCCCCAAGGTTCATTAATTGGCACGACCAAGCCCTCGCCGGCTCGATTCAATCAACTACCAATGGGGTTGAGCTCAATGGTAACAATCATGGTCGTTGGATACTCGTCCAAACGACACCAAGTCATGTACTTTCATTTCATGTAACATTCCATGTAACATTCCAATAACATGAGAAATAAGTGAGAGTAATAAAGTACACCCTCACTTCAATCAATATCGATGGTGCAATAATATTTAACTCATCAAGTCAAGTATCAAAGCCATATAGTAACACACAAGTGAGTAGTACACTCACCACGCTTGCAAATGATATTTCATGCACCTCCGTCAAAGGAGCGTCGTGAACCACCGTCACGCCCTAAAATATGCAAACAAGTACAATGAGACTCGATAACGAGTCATAAACCAATGCCAAATATTCCCAAAATAGGGTTCCATAAGCACACACAAGCAATAGAGGAAACCAGAAAAATCCGGAAATGGAGTAAGTGTTAATCCGGAAAAAAATAGTTTTTGACATCATTTTGCGGTTTTGGTACCAATGGCACTACGATTATCGGATGAAGGTACAAGACCCACCGTTTCGAAGCTAAGAGATAGGGATACAATATTACAGAAGGTAACTCAGCCCAGTTTTGAGTGTAACGAGGTCAAAAATGCAATCTACTACACCAGAACCGCAAAAACCGATTCACAGAACGTATTCTAGTACAAACATCATAAAGCAGCCTACCTAAGTCCAAATCCATAAATTCCAAAGCCATATGAAAGATAATAAACAGGGATACATTTCATCAGAAGACCTCAACAACAAATTCGGAAGCATTCCTAACCAAAATAACCAATTACAGAAGCAATTCCCAAATTCGGGTAAAACCAGGGCAGCAAGGGTAATTCCATCTTTTCTCAAGCTACACTACTACGATTGACCTGAAATTCTGTAGGAACCTTTAAAATTCATTCCCTACAACTTTTCATGTTTTAACCCAAGGCCAATTCATCCTCTAACTATGAGCTACAAAACCGGCCAGAATGTAGAACGTTAAAACCCTAACTTTTCAATTTTCTTTCCAAAATAGAAATTGCTTGCAATTAACCACTTTTTCCACCTTCTAACTTCCTTAAATACCATTTCCAATCATCATACATGACCACATAATCATATTCATATGAAAACAGAAAAATTCCCAATAATTACAAAACTTCACCAATTCAACCAAAAATCAAGATATAATCCATAAAAGTGCATCTCATACTACCACCAATCATGAATTAAACATCCTTAGAGGGAGGAGAGGGGTCCTTCACAACTTACCTTAACAACACAAGAGAGAGAGCAACTAGTCACCTTATCTTGCCAAACAACTCCACAAAACACCTCACTATCACTCACTTAAGGTTTTCTATGGAGCAAAAACAAGATTCAATGGTTGATTGGGTAGATTGGAGCAAGATTGAAGCAAAACTTGGAGAGCTTTTCTTTCTTTCTTCCTTGTAGAGAGGTTCGGCCACAAGCTTGGAAAGAATGGAAGATTTTTGGTCAATTTTTGGGTTTATTTAGTAAATGGTAAAAGGATGAATAGTAAGTCAAATGTAGGAATGAATCTCTAAGTGACACATGTCACTTTCATTAATTACTTGCCTAACTTATTTTCTCTCTCTCACACCAACCACTTGGTAACCTCTAAATATCTCATAACAATCGATAAATTAAACCCAGTATCCAAATCTTAGCCTAGTTGTCCGAATTTTACCGAACTTTTCCGCACTAGTGGGCCCCACGTCCGATATACATTCTTATTTTCTAAAAATCTAACCGATACTAGAAAAATCATCTAAAAACTATATTTACTCATAAAAATTATTTTCATAATTTTTGAATAAATAAAATGTGGAAAAACGTGTAATTAATATTAGCAATTAAGAAAAGTACGGGTTCTCACACCTTTGATAGAGCATTCAGGATTTTTCTGTTCTTCTCACCTAGAGAGTACTCCTTCTCAAGCACCTCTAAATCCTTGATCAGATCATTAAATCTACAATACATTTTATCAATGTTTTCATGAGGCTCCATCTTAAAAGATTCATACTTAGTAACCAGAATGGATTTCTTTTGCTCTCTCACATTCTCGCTTCCCTCATGGATCTCTCTAAGTTAATCCCAAATTTCTTTTGCAAATCTACAGCCTTTGACTCTAATGGACTCATTTGAATCTAATGCACTGTATAAAACATTCATAGCCTTGGCATTTACAGTGCGATGAGTTCTATCTTCAGCAATCAACTCACTTCTTATTTTTTGTCTCGGCCTATGAGTAGTTTCATCAACAATAGTCGCGTCATGTGGACCTTCACTAATAATAAACCACAACTCAATATCAATGGATTGTAAGAATATAATCATCCTTTCCTTCTAGCTCACATAGTTTGATCCATTCAACATTGGAGGTCTAGTGACAGATTGTCCCTCAAAAAACATGGCATTGTTGGTTGTCATATTTACTCCCAAGCCGATTGAGCTTAATCTCTAGGAAACCAATCTCTGATACCAATTGTAAGGATCGAAGACAACCTAAGAGGGGGGTGAATTAGGTTTTCTAAAACCAGCTAAGATATAGGTCACTCTTTTTCAAGCCTACCCTTCTTTTCTCAAAGACCACTCAATGGATCAGTTTACAAGAAAGCACAGGTGTTCGTGAGATGAAGAGGTGAACAGTTTATATAGTAAAGCTATAAACGAAAGAAGAGAAACAAACCAGGCTTCAAACTCCACTTGAGTTTGAACAACACTTTATATAACAAGCTACTTCAAGTTGAACAATCTTGCAACCAATTTCTGTGTACAAGGGAAGGATCACTTCCTTCTTGCCCCAAACCTCACTTGGTCAAGCAAGGAAGTTTTACAAACACTCGGATAACCCTCACAATGCTACACTATTGAAGAAGCTGTGTCACACTTGAAAAGCTACAAGAAAATTGCACAAGCTAAGAATACAAATGTTCGTTTGGAGTATTCTAACACTTGAATCACTCACGATTTGATGTAGACTTGATGTGCAAAGTTGTTCTGAGGTGGTTGACTTTGTTCTTTTTATAGGAGACCAAAAAATTCTTCAATTAATACTGTCAACGGATAGAGGGCATCTGAAGAGTCAACTAGCCGTTGGTGCTGTCGGAAGCCCGATAGTCAGTTTTTATGCGTCCGAGCGAGGTCAGTAAGTTCGAGAAATTTTCTTGCACTACTTAGGATGTCTGATCCCCTCTCACCATGCGTCCGAGGGTAAGATGCAGACTTGGAGGTTCCTCTTCAATTCCTTCGGACGGCCGATGCGTCCAATGTGTTGCGTCCGAAATGCAGCAATGCTTGTCGGACGTCCGATGCTCAGGTGTTGAGCGTCCGATCGTGATCAGTAATCGCACAAGCCCTGACTTGTCTTCTTCGGACGTTCGAGTCTGAGTTCTTCATACGTCCGAAGTTACTCAATGGATGTCGGACGTCCGATACTCTCCTTTTGTGCGTCCGACATCTTCCTCAGCACTTTTCACCTTTTTGATCTTCTTTTGCTCTAAGTCCTCAGACCTGTTTAGTGCCATTTCTGAAACGAGTTTCTACAAAAAGTATTGGTAACATCCGTTTGTTTTGTAATCATCAAAAGATATGAGTTGAGATAAATAGTTTACCATTGTGCAAGAGAGTGTGACGCCCCCGCTTCTCCCAAGGGCGAACCCTAGGGTATCGGGCGGACGCCTGCCTAGCTCGCGCCAGGACTCGAAATTTCAAAACAATAAAAACTAGATAAACCAAAAGCGTACTATTCACAATATAGCCAACTCCAAAAGAGTTCTATTTACATCCCCAAAAGTAGCTAGTCAAACCACTATATTACATTATGATAACAACCAGCAGAAAGTCGACCCTAAGGAGGGTCCTTAAACAAACCAAAAACAACCATCTTAATTGTCCAACTATTACAAGCAAACCTAACTATACTAGTGAATGTGCCAAGGAGTTCCCCATGTCGTCCCCTGCTAAGAAAAACAAAGGAAACGGGGTAAGCTATGTGTTTAGTAAGTAAACAGGGGTAAAATCATAAATTGCACATTTAGATAAACAACTATTTAACAAAATGTCAGGTCAAGTACAAAAGTAACAACACAAATGAAGGATAAAGGTTGGCTCCAAAGCCAAGTCGTTTGCCATGCGTGACCTCTTGCCGACACTCCGTCGACTACATATAAGGGTCCGTAGAACTCCACTTGTACTCCCACAGTACACCTTATCACCCTCACTGGCCAGTCACCTCACAAACTTGCTCGAGCGAACGAAACGAAATTGAACTTGCCTCGCAAGCTCGGTTCACAAACTTGGTTCACAGAACCACAAACTTGGTTCACAACTTGAACCTACAAACTTGGTGACCTCAGACTAGGTTGGACTGGCTTCGACCAAGCCCCGGCTGGCTCGAATAGTCCATCTAGGTCGGAAGATCGACCCCAACTCACAAACGTCACCCCAAGCTACAAGCTCAAGGGGTTCAACCCCAAAATAATTCATTTAAACATGTCATGTATAAATATGCATGTAAATTAGGGTTTAGGTCGAGTGCGATGAAATACACCCTTGCCTAGGTACTCTTTCATTCACCTTAGACACATAAGCAAGTCATATATACAAAACGGCCCGAATACTTACTCAAAGAACCAAGATAGCAAAAGTATGAAAATTGCGTCGCGAAGGATAGCTAGTAGTAGGCCCCACCGGCTCCGCCAAACTCACTGTGACGGCCCCACCTCCCCCTAAGGCGAACCAGAGGGTTCGGCGGGCCGCCTGCCCAGCTCTCGCCGGGACTCAGTCGTTCACTACAATCCTCAATTGAATTTCAAGATAAAACTTCAAATATTACATCAAATTCTCAAAAAATTACATGTCACAAATGCAGCGGAAACAATTCCTAACTATACATAAAATGATTCCAAATCAAAACTGTACAAAACATAGGCCATCCAATCACGTGCACAAGTACTATAAGTCCTTCCTTCGCCTTGAGCCCTGTGGAGGGGAATAAAATATTTTTGGGGTGAGCTAGAAGCTCAGCGAGTAACCAGCAAAATCATTAAGCAAATATATTTCACAATGTTGCATTTCGATGATTTCGATGATGTCATGATTCAGAGATCAAATGTCCGTTTAGTGCTCTCGTGAGCCAGTGAAATCATTGCACTAGAACACCCAACGCTCAAATAGATCATAACACACGAACAGAGAGAGGAAGCCCCTTTTTGAGCTCCAGATAACCATGAACATGAACCACAAACAGAATGGAGACGTTGGTGTCCAGCACAAGACTTTCCCAGAACTCATTGAAGCCAAAATCATATCATGAATTCACATGCAAGCACGCATGAGATGCAATCGAATAAATAATGCAAGAAACATTTCACAAATAACTTTGGAAATAGTTTAGGGTCACTCACCTCCATGGCTCAGAAACCATCCATCATATTGCATTACTTCACTCAAGTCCAAGCCCTAAAGCACAAACGCAAAGCAATCAAGCCCATTCAAAATTCGGACAGCATTTCCCCTGAATTTGCTAACTTTTCCAGCCATCATGGCTTCATTATTTCCTCATTCCAACCCAAGGGTACACACACAACAAAAGTTCATCCAATAGCCATTCAGCAAGCTCCAAGTAGTACAAAGACAAGTCAAGCTAGGGAAAAGTCCGGAAATGAAAGTTAAGCTCAAACCCAGAAAAACAGTTTTGACGTCATTTTGCGGTAATGGTGCCAAAAGCACTACGATGGTCGGATGAAGGTGCAAGACCCACCATTTCGAAGCTAAGAACCAGGGATACAACAATGTAGAAGGTCACTCAGTCCAAATCCCAGCACAACTAAGTCATATATGCCAAATACCAAACCAGAACCGTGATTGCAGGTTTACAAATTACACTATGCTGTAATCAGTACAACTCAGTCTAAACAGGTCCAAATGCAGAAATTCCAAAGGAATATGGTAGCTAGGACATCAAGTTACATTTCATCAGAAGACCTGAACACCCAAATCCAAAACAATTCCAGTCAAAACAACCCATTTCAGACGCAGTTCTTACATCCTGATGAACCCAGAACAGCAACAGTAAATTCGGCTTATCTCATTTGACACTACTCCAATTGACCTGAAATTTTACAGGCACCCTTAAAACATCAATACCTACAACTTTCATGTTTTGAGCCAAGGCCAATTCGGCCTCTATCTAGGACCAAGGACAGAATGTTCATCACAAAACCCTCACTTTTTCAATTTTTGGTCCAAAACAGAAATTGGTTGCAATTAATCACTTTTTCCACCTCCTAGAGTCATTAAACATCATTTCCAATCATCATACATGACCCCATAATCATATTCATATGAAAACAGAAAAATCCCCCAATAATTATAAAACTTCACCAATTCAACCAAAATCAAGATTTAATCCATAAAAGTGCATCTTATACCACCACCAATCATGAATTGAACATCATTAGAGGAAGGAGAGTGGTTCTTCACAACTCACCTTGAACACAAGAGAGAGAGAGCTATTGGTCACCTTAACTTTCCAAACAACTCCACCAAACAACTCACAAACACTAAGTGAAGAGGTTTTATGGAGTAAAACTAAAATTAAACGGTTAAAAGTGAAGATTAAGCAAGCTTGGAGCAAAGAAATTGGAGAGCTTTTCTTCCCTTATTGCTTGAAGGTGGTCGGCCATATGAAGCTTAGAAATGAAGATATTTTGGGTCATTTTTGGTTATTTAAGTCAATGGTAAGAAAGGTCTTAAGGTAAGCCCAATCAAATGGTGACACTTGTCACCTTTAGGTTTAAAACTTATCTTTTTGTCTCTCCAATACAAATATCTTAACACTTTGTAAAATAAAATCACTTAATACAAAAATCCAACAAGTTGTCAAAAATATAATGCATTTACCGCACTTGCGGGTCCCACGTCCAAAATACGCTTTTAATTTCTCAAAAACTAACCGATACTAGAAAAATCATTTAAAAACTATTTTTGCTCATAAACTTTATCTGGGGAATTTTTCTAATCAAGAAAATGTAGAAAAGGCGGGCGTTTAAAAAATAAACCCTAGAAAAGTAGAAAATTTCCGGGTTCTCACACTTATACTTTTCGGGGCGTCACACTCACCACCGTCTGAAATAGATGATTGCATCACATTATATCACAAATGGCTATTAACATGCCTAAAACAAGCAAAACGGCAAAATTGGCACATGCAAGTGCGGAAACGGCAAACGAAAACGTAAATGGCCGGCAACGGAAACGGCAGATTTGGCACCTAGAACTGTTTTGATCAAATTTCAGGCTATGGTTATCGGATCGAAGTGCATGAGGTACCGTTACGAAGCTAAGAAGAAGGGCTACAACTTTCATAAAGGCACCTCAAGCCAGATCTCAATGGAACTAGGACAAAAATGTGCAAAACTGTTCCAGCCATTTCATTTCGGGTTACCAAACAGGCCCTGTTTGAAAGACCATAACTCACGACTCAGAAATCGGAATCAAGAAATTCCAGAGGCGTTAGAAATTCATTTATAAGGCTATAACTTTTGTGTTTTGACCAAAAGCTGAATCAGTATGGAGCATAGGGAAAAAGAGGTTCAAAGTTCCTGTCAGAACTGTCCAAATCCGAAGGCAGTTCTGACAATCGATCTTGTTTTGGTCATAACTGAAGCTACGGAACTCGGATTCGGATGCACTTTATACCGTTTCGAAGCTAAGACCAAGATATACATTTCTTATGAAGGGATCAACACCCAGTTCGCACGTTATCAAGACGGACAAAGCATGGTCAGAAGCAAAATTCAAAAACGTAACACAATCCAGTGTTCAAAACAGGAGTGAGTGTTTCGGCTATAACTCGGGCTACACTGATCCGTTTGACCTGAAATTTTGCAGGCACCTTAAGGACTTAAGAAGCTACAACTTTCATGTTTTGAGAAACTTCTGAATCAGCACGCAGACATAAAGAAAAACAGAACCCAAGTTCGGATTTGTGGACTGCCCTGTTTCCAGGTTTGCCGGTTTCGAACGTCACAAACGCATGGTCCGTTTCTATGGTTCTCGTACAAACTTCCTAGCCAAACTCATACCAAATAAACACACATAAACCACCTCCTATTTTCCCTACAAGAAAACCGAAATTCCTTTCCCAATATCATCCCAAGACTTACCCAATACTAACCATAATCTAGGTGCTAATCCTACTAACTTTACTGGTTTCTCCACCTAATCAATTAAACTCTAATCACTTAAGCCTTAACCCAACCAAACTAACTTTCCTTTGACTTAGGGTTTCATGACCAATCTGGAATTTGCTACTTACCAACCATACAAATGAAATCAAGACATCAAAGATGCCATTAACAAGCCAAAATCCAACCAAGCCAACTCTATGAATCATGAATCAAGAAACCCTACCTTTTCCTCCTAGCCTTTACCAAAATCAGCAATATAACAATCAAAATAAACCATAAAACTACTCCATAATCATCATACAACCCATAAAAATGCATAATCACAACAAAAGCATCACTTCCATAGCTTCAAGATTAAAGCCCCAAAATTTAACTTTCAAAAGAGATAACTTACCTTCAAGTTGCAAGTTTCTTAGGTTGATCTTCCAAAATCCAAGCTCCAAGTTGTTCCTCCAAGGTCCAAACTCAAGATTAATGGAAAACAAGATGCAAGAAACAAAAGTTTTTCTCTCCCTTAGCTTCTCTCCCTCTCGGCTCTTTCTCTCTTTCTTTCTCTTTGGCTTTGTTTTGTTTTTTGCCTTATGATTATCTTACAAATCCTATGGTATAATATAGTCAAAGCTTATGGAAGATATTTATCACTTCCACCAATCAAATAAAAGCTTGGTTATTGCCTCCTAGCCCTTACAACCTTTACTTTCTCTTTCTTACTCCTTTGCCCTCAAACATTGAAAATCTTTCAATTTACTCCATAAATGATAACTTAATCTAGTCTAAAACACTTGATCACACTTAATCACTTCACCAATCACACTCCTATCTTAACCACCTATACTTAATCATACTTTATCCATAATAAAAACAATTAAACAACAACCTTTATAACATTGGCAAAATTAGGGTTTTAACCCAACTTGCTAATCTATTGGAACCCAACTTAAGCTTTCTAATCTATTGGAACACTAGAGGGTTTACTAGTCTGAGGTTGTCTACCTTTTGAACTTACTTAACCAATATAAAATGGATCAAATCCTATACTTACCCGCACGAAAATGTGAGAACCCGTAATTTTTCCCATTTTCTAGGTTTTATTATCTTTCATGGCTTGTTTTCTGCATTTTCGTGATTAGGAAAATTTCTAGATACTTTTAAGGAGCAGATATAGCTTTTAGATGATTTTTCTAGTATCGAATAGGTTTTGAGAAATTAAGAGCGTATACCGGATGTGGGACCCACTAGTGCAAAAAGTTCAGAAAAATTCGGCCAACTAGGTTAAGTTTTGGATACTGCAATTAATTTACCGGGTGTTAAGAGATAAGTAGAGGTTGCAATTTGGATTGGTGTGAGAGGAAACAAAGTGATAGACTTGCATTAAATAAGTGACAAGTGTCACCATTTGGTTGGATGGACTTGTAAGACCACTATTCATTTTCTTACCAATTGACCAAATAAATAAAAAAAACTACCAAAAATTCACCATTTTCTCCTTCATCTTGGCGGACCTCCTTAAGCAACAAAAGAAAGAAAACTCTTCAAGTTTTTGGCTTCAATCTTGCTCCAATCTACCACATCAACCATTGAATCTAGTTTTTGCTCCATAAAAACACTTAAGGGAGTGATAGTGAGTTGTTTTGTGGAGTTGCTTGGAAAGCTAAGAGGACTAGTTGCTCTCTTTCTTGTCTTGTTAAGGTAAGTTGAGAAGGACCCCTCTCCTTCCTTTAATGATGTTTAATCCATGATTAGTGGTAGTATAAGACGCAATTTTATGGTTTATATCTTGATTTTTGGTTGAATTGGTGAACTTTTGTAATTATTGGGGATTTTTCTGTTTTCATATGAATATGATTATGTGGTTATGTATGATGATTGGAAATGGTATTTGAGGAAGCTGGAAGGTGGAAAAAGTGGTAAATTGCAAGCAATTTCTGTTTTGGAAGAAAACTGGAAAATTAGGGTTCTTGGAAATTACATTCTGCCTGGTTTTGTATCTCATAGTTATAGGCCTAATTGGACTTGGGTTAAAACATGAAAGTTGTAGGGAATGATATTTCAGAGGTTCCTGCAAAATTTCAGGTCAATCGGAGTAGCGTAACTTGAGAAAAGACGGAATTACCCTTGCTGCCCAGGTTTTACCCGAATTTGGGAATTGCTTCTGTAATTGGTTATTTTGGATAGGAATGCTTCCGAATTGGTTGTTGAGGTCTTCTGATGAAATGTATCCCTGTTTCTTAGCTTTCATATGGCTTTGGAATTTCTGGATTTGGACTTAGGTAGGCTGATTTATGATTTTTGTACTAGAATACGTTCTGTGAATCTATTTTTACGGTTCTGGTGTAGTAGATTGCATTTTTGACCTGGTTACACTCGAAACTGGGTTGAGTGACCTTCTTCAATATTGTATCCCTATCTCTTATCTTCGGAACGGTGGGTCTTGGACCTTCATCCGATAATCGTAGTGCCTTTGGTGCCATTACCGCAAAATGACGTCAAAAATTTTTTTTCAGGGTTAAAGCTAGTTCCATTTCCGGATTTTTCTGGTTTCCTCTATTGCTTGTGTATGCTTAGGGAACCCTATTTTGGTGATATTTGGCTTTGGTTTATGACTCGTTATCGAGTCTCATTGTACTTGTTTGCGTGTTTTAGGGCGTGACGGTGGTTCACGACGTTCCTTTGACGGAAGTGCATGAAATATCACTTTCGAGCTTGGTGAGTGTACTACTCACTTGTGTGTTACTATATGGCTTTGATACTTGAACTTGATGAGTTAAATGTTTATTGTACCATTGATATTGATTGAAGTGAGGGTGTACTTTATCACTCTCACTTATTTCTCATGATATTGGAATGTTACATGAAATGAAAAGTACTTGACTTGGTGTCGATTGGACGAGTATCCAACGACCATGATTGTTATCATTGAGCTCAACCCCATTGGTAGTTGATTGAATCGAGCCGGCGAGGACTTGGTCGTGACAATTAATGAGCCTTGGAGAAATGTTATATGGAATCTTGTAGTATGAGAGACTCTCGATTCCGGTATACTCGAGTAATACCACAGTGCAAGTGTTTGGAGTTCGGAACCGGTAGGGGAATGTTAGGTGGAAGGAATGGAAGTAAAGTGAAGTCTACGGTTGGTTACTTTTAAACATTGACGGAGAGTCAATGAGATCCGATCAAGAATGCAAACGAGGAAAAGGGCTCTTGAGTGCCACCCGTATCCTTTTATCATCATTATTGATGTGTGTCTTAATTTACTTTTGATGAATTGGACTGAAAAGCTTGATGCATCTATGAACTTGGTTGCTTGAGTAGTATTACCTCACTGGGCAATTAGCTCACTCTATTCCTTTTGTTTTCCTTACAGGAAAATAAATACTTTTGGACTGCAATTGATAATTGGTTGCCGAAATGAGCTAGTTGGACATATCTTTTGTATAGCTCATTTATTGAAACCCTAAATGTACTTTTGGGACCGTTTCTCTTTTGATTTGGCAAACCAGACATGTATCCACTTTTAAATACTTTTGTAAGCCACTTTGGCTTGTAATTGCTAAGTTTCAAGATGTGAATGTTTGCTTGATATTTGGTTGGGTTCTGACGGGTCGGTTACTATTCATGGCCGACTCCGGATTTCATTTTTTTATTTTCTTTTATTTTGACATTTTGACTTGTTTACGCGCGTTTGTAAGTTCCGGAACGCAATAGTTCGCTCTAAACTGCACCGTTAGTCCTGGCGAGAGTTGGGCAGGCAGTCCGCTAACCCCTTTGGTTCGCCTTAGGGGAAGTTGGGGCTGTCACAGGTGGTATCAGAACCTAGATTTGAATTAGCCTGGGTGTAATAGAAATGCTCGATTTGAGGGTTCTTTGTTTATGGCCTTTAAGCTTATTTATGGTTAATTGCTCTTTTGGTGTAGGATGGCCGGACAGGGTGAGCCTAGTGATAGTCCTCCGGGCGAGAGACCTCGTGGAGCGTTTCCCGTGATACCATACCAGATACGGCCAAGAAGGGCCGTCGTGCGCTGGAGTTCGTCTAACCGCCTCAGAAGGTGTGAGTGCCGCCATAAGTATGCTTACCCTAACGCTCTAGTGTTCGCCGTGGCCGAGGAGCGTAAGGAGTTAGCCGCAGATAATGCTAGGCTTGAGGCTGAGGTGAACCAGCTTAGGGCAGCCAATGAGAAACAGGTCGAGCGCATTAAGGGCTTGGAGTACGACGTGCTAGAGGTAGAGGATAGGATGGATGACCTCTGCACTCAGCTTAGGGAAGTCCGTGAGCGCGAGTCTAAGAGAGCCCGAAAGGTGAAGGTTCGAGCTGCCTCGATCCTGAACCTCTGTACTGATGTGGTCGAGGGCGTGAGCGACGAGGACTCATGTGCGGGGCCCGAGGCTGGGGTTGGATCTACCCCGTCGGGTGGGTCTTCTAGCTCGTCGTCGGACTAGGTTACCATTCCTAGGGTCTTTGAGATAGTTTTGTTTTCTGTATATAGGGCGGATAGGGAAAGAGCCTTAGCTAATCGTTTTGTACGTTTGGGTTAGCTACGTGTATATTTCTTTTGGATGGGGCTTTTCCCTCGTGGATTGTTCATGTTTGTACTTGACTTGACTGTACTTGACTTGACTGATTGTTTATATGTGTGTTGTTGCCTTGTTTGGAATGTATATATATGGTTGTAAAAGTTTTTGGGATTTTATTTACATGCATTGTCATTTTATTGTTCTAGTACGTTTGTCTAGATCAAATAGAACTTATGGAAGGCACACGTAGTGGACGGGGGCGTGGGCGCGGGAATAGGCAACCTACGCCAGACCGGGGTGCTGGGGAAACTTCCTTTGGACCCAATCTTGAACCGAGAGTTGACCCCAATGTACAGATAGCTGCCGCTATGCAGCAAATGACCAACCTGCTGGCACAAGTGGTGCATCAACAAGGCCAGAATTCAAACCCTAATCCTGGAAACCCTGGCAATCATGTCGAGAGCGAAGACAAAGCTCTCGAACGATTTCAAAAGTTTACTCCACCCAAGTTCATTGGGGGACCCGATCCGGATTTCGCCGAAAGGTGGCTCGAAAAGATGGTCGATATTTTCGCTGCTCTGCACTATACCGAAGAACGGCAGGTGACTTTTGCTGTTTTCCAGCTGGAAGGGGCGGCTCGTTCCTGGTGGAATGTCGTTCGGCAGAAATGGGAACGGGAACAAATGCCCAGGATTTGGGTAAATTTTATGAGAGAGTTTAACGCGAAATTCTTCCCTCCTCTGGTTCAGGAGAGGAAGGAAGATGAGTTCATCCGACTCCGCCAAGGAGCTCAATCGGTGGCGGAATACAAGAGCCAGTTCACCCGCCTGTCCAAATTTGTGCCTGAGTTGATTGTGACAGAGCAACGGCGAATTAGGCGTTTTCTCCAGGGTTTAAACGTGGAAATTCAGAAGGACCTCGCGGTGGACCAGATCAATGCTTTTAGTTAGGCCGTTGAGAAGGCCCAACGGGTAGAGAGCGCGAGGATGCAAGTACAAAACTTCCAGGCGAAGAAGCGGGGTTTTCCTGGAAGCAGCTCTGGGCAAGGGGATAAAGGTACCCCCTCCAAGTTCGGACGAGGAGTTGGAGGTGGACGACAGTCGGGTACAGGTAGAGGGGCTCAGTCCAGGGGTGGTTCAGTCAGAAGAGGCCAAGGCGAAAACTCCCAGAAGGGTTCAGGTTCGGCGTCCCGCAGGCCTTGTGGGTACTGCGGAAAGCCGAATCACTCTGAAGATAATTGCTGGAAGAAGGGAGGCAAATGTCTGCGTTGCGGAGGCGCAGACCACCAGCTGGCTACCTGTCCACT
>NW_020863945.1:0-55769 GCF_003713205.1 Coffea eugenioides
ATATTTATTTTAGTTCAATTTGATTATTTGAAAGGCAATTTAATGCCAACGTTGTAATAGTTAGGTTTATTTTATTTTATTTATTCATCCCCCATTAGATTGTAGTAGGGCCTTCCCCTAATGTAACATATAGGGATTTATTCGTTTTATTTTTGTTGTGTGTGATTTGCATGCCTATGTGCTATGTGTTATCGCTTTCTTAGGACGTGCATCTAGATATCATGCCTATGTGCTATGTGTCTTATGTGATTTATGTGTTTATTTGCTTTATTATGCTTTTATCTGATTTTCTTAGACTGTAATAAATTCATGTTTGTCACACTAGTCCAATGCTAGCTGTGATCCCTTTCCCGAATCCACACTAGTCCAACGCTAGTTGTGGCCCTTTATTCCGATTTTTCACTAGTCCAACGCTAGTGAGAATTTATAGACATGGGCTAGTCCAATGCTAGACCCTTAGGAGCCCTTCGCGCGTTAGATCATGATTGTGTGACAAAAGACTTCATCTCATGCATATCTTTACTTTCTAGGGTCTTTCATCATTTTGTATGATATTTCCCTTATACGTATAGCCCTTATCCCTAATTTCCTTATATATATACCCCTTTGTATGGAAACATGACATTAGACTTGCATTTCATATAAGCATTTGTAAGGCCCGAAGACAACCAATGAGATAGTTGATAAGAAAGCACAAGTGCTTGTGAGTAGAAGAGATAAACAAATTAAAGATCATAAACGTAACAATTAGTAAATAAAAAGGAAAGAGTTGCAAACCAATTAACTACCCAACTCCTCTTGAGCTTGTAGATTAATTGAGACAAGCTACTTCAAGTTGATGAATTATAATCACTCTTGTGTACAAAGGAAGGTTCACCTCCTCCTTGCCCCGAACTCCACTCGGTCAAGCCAGGACGTTTTACTATCCCTCAGGACAACCCTCACAGAGCTACACTCATGAAAGATTCACTCACAAATGAAAAGTTTACAAAGAACCTCACACCACTAAGACTACAAATCTAGCTTTGGAGACTATTTTCTGGCTAAAATATCTCTTGAGAGCTTGTAAACAAAGTGTGCAAAAGTTATCTGAAGTATCTGACCAACCACTATTTATATAGGACCAAGAAAGTGCCTCATTAAAGCATCCAACGGATAGAAAGTAGCTGAATAGTCAACTAGCCGTTGGGGACGTCGGACGTCCGACAGATTAATCACCGTCCGATCCCATCGTCCGAAAATCAGCCAAGTTGTCGTTCGGACGTCCGATGGTATTTTATCGTCCGAGCTTCTGTGTCCGAACGTCGTCCAGAGAGTTATCAAATCTTCGTGGAATTTTTAGGACGTCCGATGAGATTGATGTGCGTCCGATCCTTCAGGACGTCCGATGCTTCCTTACAAGCGTCCGACAGAGTTTCCTTCTTGATATTCTTCATCCTTTCGGACGTCCGATCCTGACTATTTGAGCGTCCGACAGCTTCAGCATACTTAGTCCCCTTTCAATTGCACTTGTTCATGGAATCAAACAACTTCAAAACTGAAAGTATATCTTGAAGAAATATTAGTATCATCCATTTGTTTTGTAAACATCAAAAGATAGGGATCAAGATCAACAGCATTAGAATTAGGTTAGTCCATTTGCTTGATTAGATTAGGGAATAGCCCCTTGGATATGGGATATGGACGAGTTTGGCTTTGCTAGCCTTAGCACGTTCGTATTCCCTCTATTAAAAGGGAAAATTGAGTCACGAACATTAGTCCCCCGCACCCGACATGATGCATTCCTTTAAGACATGTATATTTCTATAATTATTTTACCCTTTTCCTCTTCTTAGAGTCTCATATTTTTGCATTATTCGTGACTTCTTCAAAGAATCCCTATTGGGCATCACAATTAATGTGATTTGCATCAATTAACTTCGAAGGGATATTTTGACCCCCAATACCCTCCTAGGTCTAGGGTTTGCATTCATATAGTACATCCAAATGTGATGAATCTTAAGGTTAAAACAAGAAAATCTTTGACTAAATCACGCAACTAGCCTTGGCTAGGTCGAAGGGGTGCCTTGGATTTTTATCCTTGCCTTCTCCTTCGTCAAGTGTGACTCCCGAACCTTTTTCGTTGGTTTACGTAGACTAGGAGTCGTTTAAAAGGGGTTTCTTTCTACCTTTTCCTCTAAAAATTCATTTTAGGTGACTTGGTACACCTTAACTCCATACCAAGTGGCGACTCCATTTTTCATTCAAAAAACCCTTTTTAAACTATATTTTGGGTCAAATCGTCGCATTTTCAAGTCCCATTTAGACCCATATTTTTCTTCATTTTCTTTGTAAATCAAAATTCATTTTTAAAATCAAAAATTCACTTCTTAAACCATTTATTTTTCTTATAAAAATGGGGCGCGACAGAAAGACAAGTGTTTGTAAAATGCTAAAGGAAAGACATGGGGATTTGAATAAAAGGATGGACAAGCTGGATGAGACCTTAAAAGCTAGAAAACAAGACTATCTCAAAAAGACCATGTCAACCACCTGTCTTACTAATCAGAAAAGAACATTAACACACAACAAAAATGCACATGGTTTCACAACACATAGAAGGAGTGGATTGAGATTTATCAAACCATTACATGTTGAAAACTCTTCCATTATATGTAATTTTTGCTGTCAAAGTGGACATTTAAAAGGAGATTGTTATGTGAAAAGAAATCTGAACAGAGGAATGAGATGCATGTGGTTAGTTAGACACAATGCTAACTATTGAGGACCCAAAAGTTAAAGGGTACCAAACACTCTCTCTTTTCAGGGAAAAGGCTCAAACAAGTCAAAATGGTTCATTGACAGTGGCTGTTCTAGGCATATGACCTGTGATCCTTCTTTGTTCATAAAGCTAAAATCAAAATCAAGTGGAAAAGTGACGTTTGGTGATGACGTGAAAGCTAAGACAATTGGAATAGGTGATGTTGGTAAGGATGGTGAAATTTTTGTTCATAATGTGCTCTTAGTTGATAACTTAGGTTATAACTTGCTTAGTGTTAGTCAATTATGTGATAAAGACTTAAATGTGTTGTTCAAAAAGTATGAATGCATTGTGCTTGACTGTAAATATAATGTTGTGTTCAAAGGTAAGAGGTTTAACGATATTTATATTGTTGTTCTTGATAAACTTGATTCATCTAGCTTCCAATGTCTTAAAGCTTCAAATGAAGATCCTTGGTTGTGGCATAGGAGGCTTTGTCATTTTAACATGGAATTACTAAAGGCAATTTTGAAAAGGAGTTGGTTAGAGGCTTGCCAAAAATCAGTTTTGAAAAGGACAAAATTTGTGATGCATGTCAATTTGGGAAGCAAACAAAAATTTCCTTTAAACCAAAGAAGTGTGTATCGACTTCTAAACCTTTGGAACTCTTGCATCTTGATTTATTTGGTCCTACTCAAATTACTAGCTTGGGAGGTAAGAGATATTGTTTTGTGATTGTTGATGATTATTCTAGATATAATTGGGTGATATTCCTTGCTCATAAAGATGATGCCTTCAAGAATTTTACTTCATTGTTTGCTAAAGTGCAAAATCTGCTTGGTTTAAAAATTGTTAGGCTTAGAAGTGATAATGGGACGGAATTCAAGTTTTGTGGTTTTTCAGAATTTTGTGATCATAATGGCATAACACATGAGTTTTCTATTGCAAGGACTCCACAGTAAAATGGTGTTGTAGAAAGGAAAAATAGGACACTCCAAGAGGCTGCTAGAACTATGTTGAGTGAATGTAATTTGCCAAAATATCTTTGGGCTGAAGCGGTAAACACCGCATGTTATGTGATGAATCCTCTTGAGACCTATTTTGAATAAAACATCTTATGAACTGATTTTTGATAAGAAACCTACGGTTGGATATTTCAAAGTTTTTGGTTGTAAATGTTTTATTTTGAATTTAAAGGAACATCTTGGTAAGTTTGACAAAAAATCTGATGAAGGAATATTTTTGGGGTACTGTGAGAATAAAAGAGGATATAAAATCTTTAATAGAAGAACTCTTGTGATAGAAGAAGCTATACACATAACATTTGATGAAACTAATTATGCTAATTCCAAAAGTTCGAGTGAGGATGATGATGTAGGTGTTCGTGAAGGAATGAAAAAGCTAACAATTGGAGATGAATGAACCTCTAAACCTGAAGCAAAGGAAATGGTGGATGAAGCTCATGAAGATCAAGAAAAGGAAGATGAAGACAAAGATAATGATTCATTCAAAGACCTTCCCAAAGCTTGGAAATTTAGCCAAAATCATCCAAGAGAGCTTATAATTGGTGATCCATCCGAGAAGGTAAAGACTCGTTCCTCATCTAAGATATTGATAGACAATTTTGCTTTAGTCTCTCTTTTTGAACCTAAAAATATCAATGATGCCTTAAAGGATGAAAACTGGATTTTGGCAATGCGAGAGGAACTTAATCAATTTGAGAGAAATAAGGTTTGGATACTTGTTGATAGACCTCAAAATCAACCTATCATTGGCACGAAGTGGATATTTAGAAATAAGTTGGATGATAAAGGTGTAGTTGTAAGAAATAAAGCTAGATTAGTTGCTAAAGGATATGCACAAGAAGAGGGAATTGATTTTGATGAAACATTTGCTCCCGTAGCTAGATTAGAATCGATTAGAATGCTTCTTGCTTTTGCTTGCTTCAAAGGTTTCAAATTGTTTCAAATGGATGTTAAAATGCCTTCTTAAATGGTTTTATTGATCTAGAAGTATATGTGGATCAACCCCCCGGTTTTGAAAATACAAAATTTCCAAGTCATGTGTTTAAACTCTCAAAAGCATTATATGGACTAAAACAAGCTCCAAGAGCTTGGTATGAGAGATTGAGTGGTTTCTTGATTGAGAATGGTTTTAAAAGAGGTATTGTGGACACCACACTTTTTACTAAGCAAGTGTCAAATGATCTTCTTATTGTGCAAATATATGTAGATGATATTATTTTTGGTGCTACTAATGAGTATCTATGCAAGGAGTTTTCCACCATTATGCAAAGTGAATTTGAAATGAGTATGATGGGAGAATTAAATTTCTTCCTTGGACTTCAAATACATCAAGCACTAGAGGGAATTTTTATAAATCAAACAAAATAAAACCAAGGAATTGCTGAAAAGATTTGGCATGGAGGACTCAAAGCAAGTTGGAACTCCAATGTGCACTTCTACAAAACTTGACAAAGATGAAGAAGGTAAACATGTGGATGAAAAGCACTATAGAGGTATGATTGGAAGCCTACTCTATTTAACCGCAAGTAGACCCGATATTATGTTTGCTGTTTGCTTGTGTGCTAGATTTCAATCTTGTCCAAAAGAATCACATTTGAACGCTGTTAAAAGGATTTTTAGGTATTTGAAAGGTACATTAGACTATGGTCTTTGGTATGCTAGATCTTGTGAATTTGCTCTATATGGATATTCGGATGCGGATTTTGGTGGTTGTCGTGTGGACAGAAAAAGTACTAGTGGAACTTGTCACTTTCTTGGTAATTGCTTAGTTTCTTGGTTTAGCAAAAAAAAAAATGCAATCTCTTTGTCTACAACTGAAGCGGAATATATTGCCGCTAGTGCATGTTGTGCTCAACTTTTATGGATGAAGCATACCTTGAATGATTTTGGATTGTTATATGACTGCATGCCTATATTCTGTGATAATACTAGTGCTATCAATTTGACCAAAAATCCAATTCAGCATTCTAGGACAAAACATATAGATATAAAGCACCACTTTATTCGTGATCTTGTTCAAAAAGGTGAAGTTTGTGTGAATTATGTTTGTTCCAAAGATCAAATTGCTGATATTTTTACAAAAGCTTTGCCAATGGATCAATTCATTCATCTAAGATCAAAATTAGGGATAATCGAAAATCATCTTAATTTTTTCAAAGATTTCGGACGTCCGGTAGCAGATTAACGGACGTCCGATAATGTTCTTCAGCTGCTTTCCCAGAAAGCACCTGTTCAGATGAAACTGTCGGACGCAAGACTTCGTTCGGCCGTCCGACAGTGCAATGGTACACTTTTTAAAGTGACTTCCCTCCTCATTTGCTTCAGAACTCTCCTCTTCTCTTCTGATGCGGATACGGGTGTGCAATAATTAACTTCAACTTTGGGTCAAGGTGTGGCAAATAATTAACTTCAACTTTGGGTCAAGGATCCTTTGGTCCACATTGGCAGTCCGATGACAAGATCAAGATCCAAGAGGGTGAAGGAAGCTTTACGAGCCTTGATTATTCACCATACAAGCAAGGAACAAGCTAAGTTTGAAGATTTGATGAACCATGAAGTTTACTTTGTTCACTTGTACGTTTGAAGTAAAGGAGTGATCTCATACTTGTTAGCTTAGTTGGTAGTTGTTTTAAAGACTGTCCCGTTTTAGTAGTTGTTAGGCGTTGAGTATTTTATTACTTATCGGGCCTTATCGGAAAGCCTTAAAGAGCTAGCTCTTTAAGCTCTTTTATGCGGACCGAATCTCTTCCAGGTTTATGTGGGCCGGATTTTGCCCTAGTTTTAGCCTATAAAAGGCACCTCTTGTAAGAGTAAAACAGAATATTACAACCAGAAATCGTGAGGAATTTTCCTTCAAGTTCTTAACCGAACTTACTCTTGAATTCTTGAGTTCATAGCTTAGGATTCAAATCAGACTTTATCGATTAGCTTGTTCCTAATCGTGGTGTCGCTTCATCCATCCTTATTTGCTTAAGGTTGCTGATTACCTTTGTGTGTCAGAGGTCTTGAGTTCATGAGAACAATCGAGTTCAATTTCTGTTGGGAGAAAAGATCCAACTCTGATAATTACAAGGTTGGGAGGTTCTAGGAGGGTCTTCCCCTAGGGTTGCCTATATCAGTTGGTAATCAGAGCATCAGGTTAATTCTCTTTTAATTGAAGTTGTTCATATCTTGTTAGTTGTGTCTTTTGTCAAAAAAAAAACTGTAGCGATTACTGTTCATCGTTACTATTCCGAATTACTGTTCATCGTACTGTAGCGTACTGTTCACGTTACTGTTCATCCGAGTCAAAAAAAAAAAACTGTTTGGGTGTTGTCTTTTTTGTGTTTTCTGTCCAAGTTCTTGGGTCTATTATACTTGTGTTTGGATTGTTAGGGTTTAAAGAGAAAAAAAAAAAAAGTCACGTACCTTATATTGTTTAGTGATCAAGTTGCTAGAGTATTGCTGGAATTTTCTTTTGAATATTGCTGAAATTCTGTTTTGCCTATTTCTTGAGAATTGGTTGTTGTTTCTGCAAACCCTAGACACCGCAACATAATTTGGGAAAATTCTTGTGTTTCTTGAACAAATTCTTGAAGTTCTTGGACCACCAAGTCTTATTTTGAAAATTCTTGAACAATAAACCAAGAACTAGGGATTTCTTGGAATTGGCATAACCTTTCATCCGTTTTCTTGAACTTGTTGGTGTGATCTGAAATTGTGTTCCTTGAAGAGCCGAAAAAAAAGGAGAAAAAAAAAGGAAGAAGAGAAGGAATTGGCTCTCATACAAAGGAAATCAAGTTTCCAAAAAAATCGTGAGTTTCCAATTCTTGGTGGGTTCCCAAATCTTGGTTAATCTCCAAATCTTGGTTGATTTCCCAAAACTTGAGTTTCCTAATCTTGATTGGTTTCCAACTCTTGAGTTCCAATCTTGATTGAATTCCAAAGACCCCAAACGACCTCACCAGCCCCAAACACACCAGATTCTGTTTTCAAAACCAAACCAAACACCTTAGCCCCAAACCGCCTTGGGAGTTCTTGAGTTTCTAAAATCGGTTGAGCTAGTTTTGCAATCCGATTTGACTGAAATTTGAGGACTGATTCATAGATTGTTTGAGCACTCCAGAAACACCATTTACCTTCCAACGTACTGACCAGAAACTCAGCAAAACAACAGCTCAAAAAAAAATTCCAGCTTCGGGTAGAGTTTTTCTAAGATTTGTAAAATTCTGCTTTGTGTCTTGTTACTTGCTTATAGGGTAATTAATTCTGGAATTTTTGAGAGTTGAGTTGTTTTAAGAACTTCGAGAAGGAAAATTGAGAGTGAGTGTGTTTTCTTGAGTGATACACGAGTGTTTTGCAAGGTAGACTAGGATACATTTATTTTGCAGGTTTGACAATATGTCTCAAGAGGGGAACATGGCCGAGCCGTCTGAGACCGACGTGTCACTCAAATTGGTGCTCCAAACTCTCCAACAACTAACCGACAGGGTGGCTGCCATTGAGATGCGAGGTACTGGAGATATTCCCAATAGGGTTTCAAGTGTTCAGAGTGCTGATCATGATGCGGATGATGAGGGGTATCATTCTCACACCTCATTTCGATCAAAGAGAAGCCAAGAGGGAGCGAGGGAAGGTCGAGGCCGACCTAGGAGAACCGATGACAATCTTGGGTCCATCAAGACCAAGATGCCTACCTTTCATGGGAAAAATGATCCTGAAGCTTACTTGGATTGGGTTAGGCGAGTTGAGCAAGTGTTTGAAGTCCACAATTACTCCGAAGATAAAAAGGTGAAACTTGCAGCTATTGAATTTCAAGATTATGCATCTATTTGGTGGGAGCAAGTATGTGCCACAAGAAGGAGAAATAGGGAACAACCGATTGCCACTTGGACTGAAATGAAGCAAGTGATGAGGAAACGATTTGTACCCTTCCATTATACCACGGACTTGTACAATCGAGAGAACGAACATAAACTCAAGCAAGAGAATGAATCTCTCAAGAGGAGGGGTTCCATGCAATCTACCTCTTTAAAGCCGGTTTATGCAAGAGGTGATAAGAAGGTTCATTTAGCATTTTCTAAGACTAAACTTAGAGTTGAACCACCTCATGCGGAGTCATTTTGGGAGACATATCAACGTCTTCTGCACCAAAAACAAATGGAGTCAAATGGATGCTATCAAAGTGAGTTTTCTAAGAAGGAGATAGCTGACCCTATTCCCTACAAAGGAGTATCTCATCCTATTGAACCATTTGTTGAGGAGGTTGATGATGAGAAAACAATCGAGGGCGTTAAACTAGATAAAGAGATGGAAAAATCTGATGAGATGAGTGGTAAAAAGGAAGAAAAGAGAGAAAGTGAGACGATTGTGAGAAAAAATGTGAGGGCTTATTGTTTTTCTAACGAACTTACCTTTGCTTTATTTAGTGTTTCTTCATTTGTGCAGATTAAGCAAAGTCAAGTGAAGTTAGTCATGCCATGCTCCATTCCAAAGTCACTTGTACAATTCACTAGTTTCCATGGAGTTTGTCTTTTAGGAATTGAATCTATCTGGCATCATCTCATGGAACAATTTCAATTCAAATCTGTCCATACCAAAGGGGAATCACGTCAAATCCACCATGAAGGGAGAATTCCGAAATTTGACTCTCATTTGCTACCTATGGGTCATTCATCATCTTTACCTTCTTTTGAGTATAATTTCCATCCTAACACTTGTATTTCTTATCCAGATTTTGAAGAAAAGTGTAAAAGGCTAGCAATGCCTTCTCAAATTGAATCAATTGGTGAAAGGAATGATGAAGTGTCAAAGGGAGTTTTCACACTTAAAACTTGTTCTACACCTTCTTACCATTTAGTTGATAATGTACCATTACTTCTTTACCCGATTTCAAATTTGTTTCAAGTTGAAGTTTATTTTGTTTTTGTAGGTTGTAAAGCTGTCCACAATTTTCCAGTTTTGATTCAAGACTTACAACCTGATTTTGTGCTTATTCCAACTAAATGTGGTGATCTTTCATGCTTATTCACTCCGCCAAAAGCTGGTGGCCAAGTGCTCAATTTGTCAACTTCAACTTGTGCTAGTTCGAGTAACTCTCATGAAGTGGAATTCAATTGTTTGCTACCTTATATGTTAGAAGATGAGAAATTGTGTGTCACGCAAGATCCCAAAGCTGTCCTTCACAAGTTGTTTAGTGCCTCATCCATGCAACAAGTTACTCCCATTTTATCCAAGCAAGATGATTCAAATCAATGTCAACTAGTGCTGGATTTTACACCTTTGCACAATCAAGGTGTCAATGTGAAGATCCATGACCAAAGACTAATTAGAGAGTTTTGGATTGCCACTTGGGATTTTCACACGCCTTACACAAGCTCTTTCCTACCTTGGCGCATGTCCTTGTTTGAGCGCTTCCCGAAGCTGACCAAACGACATGCAACATGGCTCGTAGTCATTCGTCTACTTCCAACACTGCTGTCCTTTAAGCGCACCATCGATTTGTGGACAACTCACTTTCAAGAGGAGACTTTGAAGATTCGAGGACGAATCTTTTCGAGGAAAGAGGGAATGATGCGGATACGGGTGTGCAATAATTAACTTCAACTTTGGGTCAAGGATCCTTTGGTCCACATTGGCGGTCCGATGACAAGATCAAGATCCAAGAGGGTGAAGGAAGCTTTACGAGCCTTGATCATTCACCATACAAGCAAGGAACAAGCTAAGTTTGAAGATTTGATGGACCATGAAGTTACTTTGTTCACTTGTACGTTTGAAGTAAAGGAGTGATCTCATACTTGTTAGCTTAGTTGGTAGTTGTTTTAAGATTGTCCCGTTTAGTAGTTGTTAGGCGTTGAGTATTTTATTACTTATCGGGCCTTATCGGAAAGCCTTAAAGAGCTAGCTCTTTAAGCTCTTTTATGCGGACCGAATCTCTTCCAGGTTTATGTGGGCCGGATTTTGCCCTAGTTTTAGCCTATAAAAAGGCACCTCTTGTAAGAGTAAAAGACAGAATATTACAACCAGAAATCGTGAGGAATTTTCCTTCAAGTTCTTAATCGAACTTACTCTTGAATTCTTGAGTTCATAGCTTAGGATTCAAATCAGACTTTATCGATTAGCTTGTTCCCTAATCGTGGTGTCGCTTCATCCATCCTTATTTGCTTAAGGTTGCTGATTACCTTTGTGTGTCAGAGGTCTTGAGTTCATGAGAACAATCGAGTTCAATTTCTGTTGGGAGAAAAGATCCAACTCTGATAATTACAAGGTTGGGAGGTTCTAGGAGGGTCTTCCCCTAGGGTTGCCTATATCATCTTCTCACTCGGACGGAAACCTCTATTCTTCTCACACTCAATTCGTGCTTTTCTGAAGCACTCATTCCAAAATTGACTCAACCAAAAACTTCTCCTAATCATTGCGAGTTCAATTTTCGGATCTTTTAACCAAATCTCATCACATTTCGAAAGTTCCCAAATTTCCCTCAAAACCCTACTTTCTCATAACCGCTCTGCTCAATCATCTTCAAGGCTTCTTTAACCCAAAATTCTTGTGTGATTCACTCCCATACCACTGTGTGCATCATTCGCATCATACATCTCACACATTTCACACAATGGTGAATCTAAGAGGAGGAAAAGCCCCTGCCGGACGCAAGCACACACTCAGGGATGAAGATGTGGATTCTCCTAGGGTCATAAGATCATCCAAACGCTTCAAAAGGGGAGCAGTAAAGACTCAAACTTCCCGGCCTTCCGCTCAGCCTGAATCCGGACAAGGAACTCCATCTCAACAGCCTTCCCAATCAACCACCGTCTCCCCATTCTTTGATGCTGCTGCCAAAGAAAAACATTCCTTGATAACCCAGAAAGGTTTCATTCCTCAACGAATCATAAATCTTTCTGAATTCCGCAAGATTGGTTTAGAGTCAATTCTTAATCTCTTTGAATTCCAGAAATGGTCACATATCATTTCCATGCCTAACGTTTATTACCCTGAAATGCTGTATCAATTCTTTGCCAATCTTAGGAAAGGCACTGATTACACTGAAATTATGTCCAGGGTAAATGGGGTAGATGTGATAGCCCCACCTCCCCCTAAGGCGAACCAGAGGGTTCGGCGGGCCGCCTGCCCGGCTCTCGCCGGGACTCAGTCGTTCACTAAAGTCCTCATATGAATTACAAGAATAAACCTCAAAGATACAGCACATGGTCCACAAATATACATCCAAGTCTCCAATAATTACATGTCACAATTGCAGCGGAAACAATTCCCAACTATACATAAAATGATTCCAAATCCAAATTGTACAACATAAAGGCCATCCATTCACGTGAATAAGCCCAACAAGTCCTGCCTTCGCCTTGAGCCCTGTGGAGGGGAATAAAATATTTTTGGGGTGAGCTAGAAGCTCAGCGAGTAACCAGAAAATCAGTAATCCAATCGGTTTAACAATATTTCTTTTCAATGATGTCATAATTCACATGATAAGTCCAGAAACGATTACAGGATTTACAAAACATTAAATATGGAGTATCAATAATTCAAGAAACATGTACAATGGAAAGCGATAGTAACATTCATGAAAAGGATACGTTCATTTTTTATAAATAATCCCTCGTTCATCTTTTTATTCGTTCATCTTTTTTTTTTCCGGACGTTGGCCGGTCTCCACCCATCCGGACGTAGCCGGACTCCACCCATCCGGACGTAGCCGGACTACAAGGTAATACTCGAGTATACCAAATTCACCCAGGGTCACCATATCGCCCGACCGAGTCCGCTTCTGGCTCGAGTCGATCGGTAGCGAAGGGCAGTGGCCAGTTCAGCCAAACGGCTTACATTCATGCGCAACTAGCATTTAATCATTAATCATTGAAAGTTTCATATTTATTTAGGTCGAGTGTGATAAAGTACACACTCGCCTAGAAAACTTATTTTAACAATCATTGAAAGCACTTAACACATTATCAATCAATAATAACAAGCCAATAAGTCAAGGAAATATAGCAAACAAGGAACACTCACATGTAAGCACGCATGATATGCAAGAAAACAGTTCAAAAGTAACTTTGGAAACAGTTTAAAGGTAAATAATGTAAGAAAACGGTTCGAAAGTAACTTTGGAAACAATTCAAAAGTAAATAATGCAGGAAACGATTCATAAATAACTTTAGAAATAGTTTGAGGTCACTCACCTCAATGGCTCAGAAATCATCCATCATATAACATTGCCTTACTCAAATCCAAGTTTTAGATCACAAACTCAATGCAAACAAATCCTTTTAAAGTTCGGACAGCACTTCCCCTAAATTTGCTTACTTTTCCAGCCGTCATGGCTTCATGATTTCCTCATTCCAACCCAAAGGTACACACACAACAACAAGTTCATCCAATAGCCATTCAGCAAACTCCAAGTAGTACTAGTACAAGTCAAGCTAGGGAAAAGTCCGGAAATGAAAGTTTAGCTCAAAACCAGAAAAACAGTTTTGACGTCATTTTGCGGTAATGGTACCAAAGGTACTACGATTGTCGGATGAAGGTGTAAGATCCACCGTTTCGAAGCTAAGAGATAGGGTTAAAATATTGCAGAAGGTCACTCAACCCAGTTTCGAGTGTAACCAGGTCAAAAATGCAAGATACTATACCAGAATCACAAAAACAGATTCACAGAACGTATTCTAGCGGAAACATCATAAAGCAGGCTATCCAAGTCCAAATCCAGAAATTCCAAAACCAGCTGAAAGCTAAGAAATAGGGCTAAATTGCATCAGAAGGCCACAACAACCAATTCGGAAGCAATTCCAGCCAAAACAACCAATTACAGGCGCAATTCTTACATTCGGGTAAAACCAGAACAGCAATAGTAATTTCGACTTTTCTCATTCTAAACTACTCATATTGACCTGAAATTTTGTAGGTGTATCTAAAATGTCATTTCCTACAACTTTCATGTTTTAAGCCAAGGCCAATTCGGCCTCTAACTAGGAGCTAAAAATTCGGGCAGAATGCTCCCACAAGAACCCTAATTTTCTGAAATTTCTTCCAAAACAGAAATTGATTGTAATTAATCACTTTTTCCACCTCCTAGCTTCCTTAAATATCATTTCCAATCATCATACATGACCACATAATCATATCCATATGAAAACAGAAAAATCCCCAATAATTATAAAACTTCACCAATTCAACCAAAATCAAGATATAATCCATAAAAGTGCATCTTATACCACCACCAATCATGAATTGAACATCAATTAAGGGAGGAGAGTGGTTCTTCACAACTCACCTTAGCCATACAAGAGATAGAGCAACAAAACACCTTAGCTTTCCAAACAACTCCACAAAACACCTCAAGACCACTTAGCAAAGAGATTTTATGGATTGATTTGGAGTTTTATTGGTTGGATTTGAAGATTGAGCAAGAAATAGAAGGAAGAAATTGAGAGCTTTTCTTTCTTTCTTGAGCAAGAACATTCGGCCAAGAAGCTTGCAAAATGAAGCTTATTTTGATCAATTTTTTTGTATTTATTTGGTAAAGGTAAAGGTAAAGTCAAATGGTCAAAGTCCAAGATTAAATTAGATGGTAACACTTGTCACCTTTAGGTTTAAAACTTATCTTTTTGTCTCTCCAATACAAATATCTTAACACTTTGTTAAATAATATCACTTAATACAAAATTCCAACAAATTGTCAAAAATATAATGCATTTACCGCACTTGCGGGTCCCACGTTCACAATACGCTCTTAATTTCTCAAAAACTAACCGATACTAGAAAAATCATTTTAAAACTATCTTTGCTCATAAACTTTATCTGGAGAGTTTTTCTAATAAAGAAAATGTAGAAAAGGCGGGCGATTAAATAAAATAAACCCTAGAAAATTAGAAAATTTCCGGGTTCTCACACTCATTCTTTTCGGGGCGTCACAGTAGACTTAGTATTTGATCCTGAAACTGTGAATGCCATTTTAAATATTGTTATTGAACTAGGATGCAAAAGTAAAATTGCCAATTTCTTTTCTTATGAAGAGCATCCGACTGCTGATAATCACTTTGATAATGCTAAAATGCTAACCTATTTTCGAAAGAAATTTTCTGCCCCTGCTGATGCAAAACTAAATGACCTTGCCCCTGTGAATCTTATTGCTTTCTCAATCATTTCAAATCTGCTTGTGCCTACTGACGGTCATAGAACAGATGCAAATAAAATGGAGCTGTATTTGTTTTATTGTTTTCGAGAAAAAATTCGCATTGACTTTGGTTTTGTCATGTGCAAGTTTTTACTTCGCTATACCACTGATTCTCGTAGAAAACTGTCCTATGGAAAATTTCTTCAAAAGGTTTTTGAATTTTACAAAGTACCTATCCTTGGTGTTTGTCCCAAAGAAACATTTTCCTCTGCCTTCACTAAGGCTTATTTTGAGCGCAAAAATCTTGTCTTTAGGGATAATTTATGGGCGTATAAGGGGGCCACTTCTAATGAACCAAGATCTAAGGCTGCACATGATCCACTTCACACTCCATCCTCTGTAGCACTGACATCTATTCATCCTAGGAAGACTGCCACTAAGGCATCTTCTTCTTCAAATTCTGAGGTGGTTGAGCTCCTTCGAGACCTTAAGCAACATGTTCTGCTTCTTGAACATGGTCTCATGCTTACCATGTCATCCCAGCAACAAGCTGACTTCCTAGATAAAAAGAGTCTTCTTTTTCCCCCACCTGTGGTTGAGGAAGTCCCTCCTGGCAAGGAGCCACGCTCCAATGATCCAAGTTCATCAGCCCCTGTTCGCTCTATGAGTCCTGCTCCTATCGACCTCACCTCTACTCCCGTGGCACCACATGATCCTTCCACATCTGATAAAGGCAAGAAACCAGTTGGTGAAGATGCTGAAGATGATGAAGACACTGAGGAGGAGGATCTCTCTCAGTATCAGCTTACTCGAAGGACGCCTGGATCCACTTAGTTTACCATTTAGGATCACTAGCCATATTAGGATCATTTACATTCTGTTTGACTGTTTTCTATTTGCTAGGTGTTAGATGGTTGTCTTGGATTTTTTTGTTGTTTTCTTTGATACTGGTGCTTGTAATGTTCAAAACTGGATATGTGGATGTAATGGTGCTTGTAATGCTTTGTGATGCTCGTAAGCTATTTTGTTAAGAATGTTTAGTTCTTTTTTATGTTACTGATTCTTGACATGTCTCTTTACTCTTTTTTTTTGACTTTTGTGATGACAAAAAGGGGGAGAAAAAATATGAATTGATATGTGGATATATCTGTGAAGCAGCCAAGTGAGGGGGAGTTTCTCAATTGCTTAACTGTTTTTGGATAAATCAGTGAATAAATTGCTTAACTAAGTGAGGGGGAGTTTTTCAATTGTTAACTATTTTTGGATAATTGAATAAATCTGTGAAGTAGCCAAGTGAGGGGGAGTTTTTCAATTTTTGTTTTTCGATTGACTGAGAAAGGGGGAGCCTATTTGTAATCATCAAATTTCATTTCAAATCATTGTTTTGTCATCATCAAAAAGGGGGAGAATGTTATTCTTGATTTTGATGATCACAAAGCACTTTGAAATGTTTATCTAATTCTCTTCAAATATAAGTGTTTTGCTTTTTAGAGAATCAGGTACAAAGGTGTCAAGGAAAGAAAATCAACCAAAAGAAGAAGCAAAAACAGGGCACTCATGTCGGACGTCCGAAAGGAAGCTGTAGGACGTCCGAAAGGATGAAGAACATCAAGAAGGAAACTCCTTTGGACGCTCGTGAGGAAGCATCGGACGTCCGGGAGGATCGGATGCACTCTTCGGATGCATATCAATCGCGTTGGACGTCCGAAAAATTTCGCAAAGTTTTGATGACTCTCTGGACGACATTCGGACGCAGATGCTTTCGGACGATAAAATCCCATCAGACGTCCGAACGACAACTTGGTGTGTTTCGGACGATGGGATCGGACGATGATTAATCTGTCGGACGTCCGACAGCCCCAACGGCTAGCTGACTCTTCATCTGCCTTCTATCCGTTGGAAGCATTAATGAAGCCCATTTTTAGTCCCTTTCAAATACAAATGACTCTGAACGAGAAAGGAACTTTTGCACACTTTGTTTACAAGATCTAAAGAGATATTTTAGCTAGAAAATAGTCTCCCAAGCAAGATTTGTTCTCCTAGTTGTGTGAAGTTCTTGTAAGCACTTCTCTTGTGTTTGGGATTTTCAAAAGTGTAGCTTTGTTGAGGGTTATCTGAGTGATAGTAAAACTTCCTAGCTTGAATAAGAGAGGCTTGGGGCAAGGAGGAAGTGATCCCTCCATTGTACATTGAGTTGATTATTGTTCATCAAAGAGAAGGTGCTCATCTTTGTGATTGGTCTTCAAGTTTGAGGAAAGCTTGGTAGACAATCGGTTTGATACTCTATCTTATTCTTTTTGTTTAATAAAATTCTCATTGATTATATATATCCTTATTTCTGATCAACATTGTTCTATTCTTTAAATTTACTTGATTGATCTCTACTAGAAAAGAAGGTAAATTTTTATTAAGTAAAAAGTGCATAAACTCAATTAAGTTTTTAATCAACCTAATTCACCCCCCCTCTTAGGTTGTCTTTGGGCCTTACAAAACACCTTTCAACAGTGACAACATATTGTTATCAATATAGAATTTAATTCAATTACAACAATTGTTGTCAATAAAGACACTTGATTTACTGACAATAGGCACTTGTCATTGGAGAAATGTGATTCAGTTACAATATCTTGTCACTGTGTAGTTTGATGTATTTCTTGCTAGAGTAATATAAAAAAATGGGAGCCACCAACAATGCTTAATGAATAACAAACACATTCACCCATTACAATAGAAAATGCCAAAATATTATAATAATCCTTCCAATATCATAATCATGTGCAACATCACATTATAAAGAGTTTGACAAGTAGTATTAGAATGAGTTGTATCATATAAGGCAAGGGAGCAGTACAAAACGAATCCAAGTCCCAAAACATTTTTGTGTTATACGAAACATTTCCTAAGCATAAGATAGCACTATAACCAGTTTTTGAGCTAATAAGTAGCCTCGGCTACTCATCTTCCAAAACTCTAAAATGTGCAATATATCTGCAATAGAAAAATACAATTATTAGTAGATGACAAAACAAACTTGAGACAAGGAAAATCAAATGAGGATTCACAAAAAATAAAGTCTCATTTATTTAAACTCTCATCCAAATAGTGACTACATAAAGAGCAGAATAAGAGACAAAATAAAAGCAAAGATAGCTCTTAATATGCACATAGGAACCAATTATAGAGAGTAAAAACCAGGTATTGTCACAGACAAAGAAAACTCTTAATATCAAAGACGTATAACAGCCTTCAAATTTCCTAAATAAAAAAACAAAAGTAACAAGCATTTACTAAATTCTTTGGCAAATTACATGTTAATATTGTCACAGGCCAAGGATTAAGGTTCAATAACTTATGCTATTTTTGAATCGCAACAGCCACTGTATCTATAATAAATATGCCTTAGTCACAATTTAAGGTCTCATATATGCTGGAAAATTACAAGAGCGTCTCATTTACAAACATAACACAATTTAGACAAGTATATATAGTTGAAAATAGGCTTATGCTGGAAAATCACTTGTTGTCCATAAAAGGGCAGCAAGTAACATAATGAAGACACGGCAGTTAATTTAATCTTCCCAAACAACAACAATGAAAAGTAAACAAAATGGAACACAGCCATATTTGAGATTGTCATGAACTGGAGCAAGAACACAAAAAAGTACAAAAAAAATCATAGTAATTAGTCTTAGCTATTAAATCACATTAACCACTGTGCACCTACATATGCATTATATACATAGTGCATTTAGTAGCTGTATAGCAACATTTCAATTTTTAGGATGATTTAGAAAGTATAAATTTATAGTGAATTGGATTGGCTATAAATAACAGAAAAAAAGAAGCAAAGAGGAGATAGAGAGTATAAGGGTACCACAAGCGAAAATGGTAGCTTGATTGGTAGATTGTAATATCCTAGACCCAAATCCGAATCCGAAGCCTCTGTCAACAGGTTCAATTGCTGCAAATAATAACAAAAATCAGTCGACTGCAGGAGACATTAAGAAGCTAACTTGAAGCTAATACTAGCACTAGAAAACTATAGAAGGAATTCTTGGTCCTAAAACTAATTGAGAGCCCTCTTGGCCAATAAGTCAGCAAACAATAATGCAAAAAAAAGGAAGCTGAATCAATTACTCTCACACAAACAACTCAACTAAACCATGCAAAAACTTCCAAAAGGAAGGAAAAGAAAATTACTCCTATCATATTCATTAATTGGCAGGAAAATCAAACACAAATCAGAGACCACTTGTAGCTTGTTTATATGCAAATGTCTCCTAGAACAAAGTGAAAATTGTCACTTTTACAGAAACTTTGTTGACAAGACCCAACCATTTGAAACAAGTCTAACATAGATAGAAAGGAGTATATACTTACCCAAACATCACAATAATTGGGAATTCCATAGCAGGGACCAATAGCATCAGCATAATGAGCTGCAAGACAATAACAAACCAATGATGTCCCTACGAAATGATAATGTGCATTATAAGCTCGAAGACAATGAATAAAATGGTAGCTGTAGTTCTTATAAGAAAATGTTTGCATATAAAACATATGTTTTCTTCTTTTAATTTTGATACTAATCTATACTTGTACCTAATTACGTTACAACTACATATTCCAAGAGCACTACATAATCATCAAAACTTACATATTCATTCGATTTATTTATTTATATTTTTTTAAGTCCAAATATAAGCAATTGGAACACCTATTCATATCACAGTAATAATGATACACAACTTTCAGGCTGAGTTCCAAGTTCAAAATAAGCTACTCATTACTCGCGTATAATCTACACCTATACCTACATAATTCCACATACAAACTCACATTCAAGAATTAAAGCAAATTATCTCATTCACTTTCGATATCACTTAGAAACCAAAAGGATCTCAGGCTTTTTAGCCTTACTGGGTGTATTAGCATTGGAGGTAGCACTGGCAGCTGCAGCTGCAGCAGTAGCCTCGCGTGCCCTGTTATCTAGCTAAATCAGACTCCTAGTCGCCAAAATGGCCTGCGGGTTCAGGTCATGGGAGGCCCTAGCATACAAGCTCCTTATTGCCACTGAAGCTGCTGCTTTCACATCCTCTGTAATCAAATGCCCTAGCAAGCAGTGCCCCAAAATCCTCAATGCCGGCTGTAATAACTCCCATGGCAGCGGAATTCTCACCCCCTGTGGCCTCAACTCGTCATCCCTCCCCTCACTTCGCAAATGCCGAATTTCTTCCACAACATCCTCAATCTCATTGTGACCCCTCGAGTCACCCGAAAGCCCATGGCTACTTTCAGTAAAATTATCAGGTTTTTGGGTAGTAAAATCATCGAAATCAGATTTACAAGGGCAATCCTGACTTGCCCAATCTGCCGAAAATTTGCAAAAATCAAGCTTTGACCAACTGGGCATTTGCGAGATCTGCTTATAATAACAATCAAGGGCAATGCCTACAATGGAAGCTCGTTTAGTAGACTTCACCGCCATCTGGGGTTCGAGAGGAGGCGATAGAACGCCGACTAGAGGCCGAGACGAGGGGTTATTGTTAATGGGGTTCGATTTATTCGAAGGGGGATTTCGAGGGGAGTGATAAAGAGAAGGTTGAGAGAGATCAGGGATTGAAATGAGCACGGGTATACCCGAATGAGCCTTGACTTCAGATGAGTAGAGGACAAGAAGGACAGCTTCGAAGCCGGCGAGATTAGGGGTGGGGGAGATAGCGGATGTGGTGGAGGAGGAGTGGATGCGGGATAGATAGAAGGAGGAGAGGAGAGGGATATAGCAGAGGACAACGAGGCGGAGTTCGGGGTCAGCGGAGAGGAAGGTGTCGTATAGCCACAGGCAAAGAGAGTCGTCGCCGGAGCCGGATGAAGGGGAGGAGAGGGAAGATGAGATGGAAGAATAGGCGGCGGAAGAGAGGAGGAGGGAGCGGGCAGGGCGGTCGGAGTCGGCGAGGAACGAGAGAACTGAGGAGGTTTCGGGGAGAAGAGTGGAGAGGAGATGGATTCGAGTGCGGGCTTTTGATATGGACTCCCACCAGGAGTGCATCGAGTCGGAGTTATTTGCTCCGGCAGTGATGCGGTGGGGAGCAGGACCACCGTTTTGGTGGTTGAAGGAAGTGGAGTTAGATGGGTTAATCTCGGTGGAAGAGGTGGATGAAGAAGGGGATCCACTCCTACCACTATAGCTAATTAAAACCTTCACCTTCGTCCCCAAACTCAATCTCTCAAACCCGTTTCCACCACCAACCCCGCTCCTTTACAAATAAAAAAATGAAGTAATGGTATTCACAACTAAAATAATTCTAGTGGAGATGATTTCGCCCATAACTCAAACAATATCAAAAAACTTGGGCACAAATTTTCATATCAAATTAACTGATAATCATTCTAAGTAGTCACAAGTTTATTTACACTAATGAATTATTTAATTATTCAATTATTTTTATTCTAATGAAGTTATTACATATACAAGAAAATTAAATTAACAAGGAAGCTCATAAGTATATAACAGTTAAAAATCATTAGGGAACACATAATGATTACAAAAAATTAGGAGTAATAGTTGCAAAAAACAATAAATATTTTAAATCAAACAGTGACAAGACTAGGTTGTCACTAACGGCTATACAATGTTGTCAGTGACAAAAATTGCAAAGTTGTCAAAGAAAGTGCCATTAATACTGACAACTTTTAGAAAGTCGTCACTATTGCAGTTCCCGCTCTCTCCATGACTCCTAGCGGGAATCGAATTGTGACGACAATGCAAGGTCGTCACTGATGTATTGGCTCCCTTGACTCAATTGTGACAACTTGTTGTATTGTGGTTAAAGGACCCCATTCTGTGACGATTTTTTTCGTCACTGAGAAATGTTGTCACTAATGATCAAATTTCTTGTAGTGCTGGCTCCAATATCTTTCCTCCAGCGAGAGTGCCAGACGGAGCTCTGCCTGTGCTTTTCTTAGCTCCAAATGGGCTTCTTCCGAGTCCTCCCTCTCCACCCTCTCCTCTGCTACCCCAATCGCGACCTTCGTCCTTCGAGCAGCATCCAACACATTCCCAAAAACTCCTTTATTCCATGCTTGAATAGCCCGTCGCGTACGCAACAACTTGGTACACACTGTTCGCAGTGGGGAGCCACCGACCTCGAGTTGCCAGGCACTCCGAGTCACATCCAACAGAGATGTCTTAGACGTCCACACATTCAAAAATCGGAAAGGTCTCGGTTTACTATCCACCCGTGTCTTGAAAGCAATTTTTAACGGCGCATGATCAGAGGGATGCCTAGCGAAATGGGCCACAAAGATGGGCTCTCTCCAATCACCATTTACCAACAGCCTATCCAAGCGTTTCCATATTCTAGCTCTACCCCTTCCCTCATTGCACCACGTGAAACTAGAACCTAAAAACCCCGTATCAAACACCCCAGCTTCCTCCATAAATGTCATGAGCTCCAAGCCTTCTGAGGTGCTAAAAGGTTGGCCCCCACGCTTCTCATGCGGTGCCATAATTAGGTTAAAGTCACCACATATATACCACGGGAGCGAAATGGGTTTATCACCAAGGAGTGCCTGCCACAAACCCCTCCGCTCCCCAACTGTACACTTAGCATGCACAAATGAAAAAATTACGGAATCAGGTAGTCACGGATGTTGAATTGACATCGAAACATGTTGATCAGAGGTCCCAATTATCACACATGTGATGGGTGAACTATAAAACACCCATATATTTGCTGAGGCATTAGCCACCACCGAGTCAAAATGTAGACGCAAGCGTATGGAATTAATTTGAGCTAAATCCAGCTTTGGTTCACAAATACCAACCTATTTCAAGCTATGCACACGAACTAGTTTAATTAATCTTCGTAGATTAGGTGGTCGAGAGACCCTCTCGATATTCCAAAAAAGACCGTTAATCATGATAGAACCTAGAAAGAATTTTGTGAACAGATTGAAGAAGACCGAAACTGTCTATCCTATGGAAACCTCGCCCGTATACCCCTTGTCCTCGCTATCTTTGCTGCATTCTCGATTACCGCAGATTGATCAATGTTGAGTTGTAGCAGAGATGATGTGAGGCCCTAGTCCGTTCGTAAGCTGATATGAGGGTTATTCGTTAATCGGTGAGGTGGTTTCGGGTTTTTATCGCCCGCCTTTTCTACATTTTTTCTTTATTGGAAATTTCCCCAGATAATTTTCTGAGTAAATATAGGTTTTAGATGAGTTTTCAAGTATCGGTTAGGTTTTGAGAAATTAAGAACGTATATCGGACGTGGGACCCACTAGTACGAAAAGTTCGGAAAAATTCGCCCAATAAGGTTAAGTTTCGGATACTGTGTGAAATTTATCGGGTGTTAAGAGATAAGTAGAGAGTGAAATTTGATTGATGTGAGAGGAAAAAGAAAGATAAGAATGCATTTAAGAGGTGACAAGTGTTACTCTCTTATTGGTTATACTTTATGATTTACTATTCATGTTTTTGACTTTTGACCAAAATGGTTAAATATCTTAAAAATTGCACAAAAATTACCATTTCTTACCTCCTCCATAGCCGGCCCTCTCTCTTGCCAAGAAGGAAGAAAACTTCTTCAAACTTCAAGCTTTCAACTAGCTCAAATCATCCAAACCAATTGCCTAAACTAGTTTCTACTCCATACAACCTTTCCATTTGGTGTTAGTGGCGAGTTTGGTGAAGTTTTTGGAAGAGCTAAGGTGGTCTACAACTCCTCCTCTCTTGTATACTAGGTAAGTGATGATTGAACATACTCCTACACCTAATGATGCTTAAGTTATGCTTAGTAGTGGCTAAAGTGATGATATTTGTGATTTATTTCTTGATTTGAAGTGATTTGGTGAAGTTTTTATATTTTTGAGGAATTTTCTGGTTTAATATGAATGTGATGTTGTGGTCATCTATGATGGTTGATAATGAGGGGGAATGACTCTAGTAGGTGTGAATTAGTGATAATTGCAACCAATTTTGGGTTTGGATTGAATTGTGGAAAGTTAGGGTTTTATCACCCCTTATTCTGTCCGGTTTTGGATCATAGGGTTAGAGGCCGAATTGGATTTTTCTTAAAACATGAAAGTTGTAGGTATGGATGTGTTTGAGGTGCCTGTAAAATTTCAGGTCATTTGGATTAGTGTAGAGTGAGATATGTCGATTTTACTGTGGCTGTTCTGGGTTGATCAGGATGGCAGAACTGCGTTTGTATTTGGCTATTTTGACTGGAATTACTTTGGATTTGGATGTTGGTGTCTTCTGATGAAATATATAGGAATGTTTTAGCTACCATATTCCTTTGGAATCAATGCATTTGGACTTGTATAGACTGAGTTGGACTCATTACAGCATTATGTGATTTGCAAACCTGTTTTGGTAATTCTGGTTTCGTATTTTGTATATTTGACCTAGTTGTGCTAGGATTTGGACTGAGTGGCCTTCTACATTGTTGTATCCCCTTAAGTCCTGGATATTCCTGTAAAATTTCAGGTTAAACGGATTAGTATATCCTGAGTTATAAACGAAATACTCAGACCTGTTTTGACCGTCAAATTCTGTTACGTTTTTGGAAAGTTTCTGACCGTGACTTTTCGATTTTGATAGAGTACGATCTGGGTGTCGACTATGTCATAAGAAATGTAGATCTTGGCCACAGCTTTGAAACGCTATAAAGTGCGTCAAAATCCGAGTTCCGTAGCTCTAGTTATGATCGAAATAAGAATTCATGTCAGGACTGTTCTTATATCCGGACAGTTTACGACTGGAACTTTGGCTTCACATTTGACTGGGTTACAAGCTGTTTGGGCTTGCGACCAAAACACCAAACTTATAGCCCTATATCAGAGCTTTCTAACGCCCTTGGAATTTCATGAATCGGATTTATAAAACCTGAGATATAGCCGAGCAAACAAGGCCTGCCCGTGGAAATGACCATTTTCTGGTCAGATCTGTTTTGGTCCTGATGACCAATTTCCGTTCCGAATTTGGATTGCCAACCTTCATGAAAGTTGTTCCATTTGGAATGAACCATCTAACTGCCAATTTTCAGCTCTTTTGACCATGTGTAGCATGGACAACAGGTTGCACTCAAAACTGACCATTTGTGGATTGGCCAGATTTCGTAAGTGATTGTGTTTGGTTCATTTGGGACTGAAGCCTCCAGTTTCAGTTCTGGATGTCTTCATAACAGTTGTTGTTCATCCTTTAAGCTTCGATATGGCATCTCATATGCCTTAATCCGATATTCGTAGCTCAACTTATGAGTAAACTAGAAACGAGTGTCAAATCTGCCGTTTCCGCTAACGGCCGTTTCCGTTTCCGTTCGTCATATTTACGTGCGCGCGAGTCGTTTTTGCCGTTTTGCTTGTTTTAGGCACGATAGTAGCCGTTTGCGATATTATGTGACACAATCTTCTATGTCAGACGGTGGTGAGCTGGGCGGAACTGGTGGGGCCCACTACTAGCTGTTCATTTCGATCCGACTTCGTGTTTTTGCTATTTCAGATTCTGAGTAAGTATTCAGGCCAGTTTGGTGTGTTTTCTTTGCTATGTGTTTGAGATATGTGAAAAGGGTACTTAGGCGAGGGTGTACTTTATCACACTCGACCTAAACCCTAATTTGAATGTATAATTGTACTTGGCATATGTATATGAACCTTTTGGAACCAAAACCCTTGAGCTTGTGGCTCGGGGCGACTTTCGAGTAAAGTTTGTGAAGTTTGCAAAGTTTGTGAGTTCGTGGGCCCGATCTAAGACCTGTATGGACTATTCGAGCCGGTTAGGGCTTGGTCGAAGTCAGTCCAACTTAGTCTGAGGTCACCAAGTTTGTAGGTTCATGTTATGAACCAATTTTGTGAATCCGGTTCACCGAGAAGGTGACCAAGTTTGTGACCCGAGCTTGTGACTCAAGCTCAAGTTTGTGATTTCGTTCGCCCGGGCAAGTTTGTGAGGTGACTGGCCAGTGAGGGTGATAAGGTGTCGGTGGGTGTACAAGTGAAGTTCTACGGACCATTGAGTGTGGTCGACGGAGTGTCGGCAGGAGATCACGCATGGCATATAAATTGGCTTTGGAGCCACCTGTATCCTTATTATGTGATGTTACTTTTCTGCTTTTGCTTTACTCTTACTGTGTAACTGTTGTTACGTGAAATTTATGCTTTCGCCCCTGTTTACTTACTAAGCATATAGCTTACCCCTTTCCTTTTGTTTTCCTTAGTAGGGGCCGACGCGGGGACTTTTGGTTCGTATACTAGTATAGTTAGATTGGCTTGTAATAGTTGAACAGTTAGGATGTTTGTTTTTGTTTTGGTGGTTTGTATAAGGACCCTTCTTAGGGTCTATCTTCTGCTGGTTGTGGTTATAGTGTATTAGAGTGGTTTGACTCGAGACTTTTGAGGATGTAAATGTAACTTTTGGGATTGTATATATATTGTATATAGTGCTCTTTCGATTTATCTAGTTTTATTGCTTTAAGTTTTGAGTCCTGGCGCGAGCTAGGCAGGCGGCCCGCCGATACCCTTGGGTTCGCCCTTGGGAGAAGTGGGGTCGTCACAGGTGAAGCCCTTTGCGTCCTTGCCAGCCCTTCTCCCTTCGGAGATAAATTTCCAGCCACACATGGAAGTTGCAGGTTCTCCTCCCCCTCAGCCGCTTCCCCATCCTCACTTGCTGCTGCCCACCATATGGTGCTTACCTCTGCTAAGCCCTCTACCCCTCCCGCAACTGGGTCTGACGCCCTCCCGACGCTGGCAACAGCGGCGCTGTTCTCAACAACATCCTGCCCCCCCTGGGCAAGCATGAACACCTCCTCTTGCACTGAATGCTGCACTGCGTGAAATAAGGCCTGCTCAACAGGCCGCATGCACCCATGCTCCTCCGCCATGAGATGCTTCTCATCACACCCAAGGACTCCATGTGACGCTTCCTCTTGTCGTGCTTGAGTATCCACCTGGCCAGCACCTTGCGCGACTCCCTGCAACGCTTCCTCTTGCCTCGTTTGAGAATCAACCTTGCCAGCATCTTGCGCGACTCCATGCGACGCTTTCTCTTGCTGTGTTGGAATATCAACCTGGACAGCCCCCTGCGTGAGCGACCTGCGCTCCATACCGCTATCCCCACTGGTATCAACCACACGAATTCTGTCAGCAGCTGCAAACTGAAGCTACGTCGATCTCCCCACAGCCCCAGACTGGCCTCGAGTTCTAGGAGCTCCCCGCTCCTCCGTATCCCTCCTGCACTCCTCAACAGAGTGGCCCAGGCGCCAACAAGTAGAGCAGTATTTCGGCAGCTCTTCTATGGTAATTTTTTGCCAGGCTCCCCTTCAACTGCCACCCACACCCGGGAGCAGGGTGGTTTCAAGAGATCAATTTCAACACATGCTCTGGCCACATTCGGCCGAGTCCCTGCTGCCGTCATCGTGTCAACAAAGAGAGGCCTTCCAGCCGGAGCCAAGATGGAGAACAAGGAATGTTTATCATGAAAATGAATTGGCAGCATTGGCAAGGACACCCACACTGGCGCCAGTGATGACTCTCTGTGGACGTGAAAGTCCATGGTCCAATGGAAAACCCGCATCGAATAACTCCCCAAATGCCAGATACCACGCGTCCATAGCCAGTTGAAGTCATCCTCAGCCGTGCACTTGATGAGGACATACCAGTAGTCCAACAATCCAACCGAAACGTGGTCCTGCAAGTTACGTGTAGCAAGAAACTTCCTGATGTCCTCCAGCACTGGTCTGCCACGGGAAAATTTTCCAACCAGCGCTAGGCGAAAAGGTGCTGCAAGTTCCTCGGCATCTTCCTTCGTGAAGATGACAGCCGCCTCCCCCTTGTACGACGATACCGGCCGCAGCCGAATAGAGGATGGTGCAGGGCTGGAAAATAATTGGGAGAAAGACTTTGCCTTCGCAAGAGAAGTCTTGTGCCCCTCCGCCAGCGGCTGGAGGGCAGCCATTACCGGAGCACCGGAGACCTCAGCCGCAATAGTCCCTAAACCCTATTCTGCTCTTGCATCCAAAATAAAGCTAAAATTATATAAATTAAATTTAAAATTAAATTAAATAAATGAAATTTTGGTGTCTACACAAGTATTACTTGACTCTTGGGTAGACCCTACAATGTAAATTTGAAGAATCCATCTAGAAGCGCTAGTTTGAAGCATTTAAAAGATTTCATGATTTAGTTGTTCAAAAAAAAAAAGAGCTATTGAAAAATGAAAGTGTGTATACGTGTGTAAGGGAGTTCTTTAGAATTTTCTCTTTTCTCATTTGTATTATAGGTGTAAAAAAAAAATTTCGTTTCAAACATTTACAACAATAAAAATTTTCATCTAAACAATTATTGTTTTGTATGTATTCATGTACACTTCATTCTTTATTTGCTCATTGGGAGATTTCATGATGGATGTTTAAAAATAAGTCTAAGTTGAGATTTTTCAACGTCTTGCCTGAAAATTCACAAGGGTATGTTTAATTTTATAAAATCTTTGCATACACTAGATTTGCGATCCAGATTATTCAATAAGAGCACTCGAAATCAAAAGAGGTCACTCAAATATGAGGGTTTGTCTCAAAAGACCAACTAGATACCTTTTTCCCCTTCATTCTTCATATTTTGCCCACTTATATTAATCCCCCCAAAAATCAGTCACATTGATTAACAAACTACAAATTGGGGTAACCTTTGCTTGAAAAATGCCCCACGGTGTCTAACCAGGCTCAATCCACATCTAAGTGAAAGCAAAAATGTACATTACTCTTGTTTGTTTTGAGAATTTGGGATGATACTTTAGATGTTCGTTTCTCTATCTATACAAATTTTATCATTTGCTCTCTCATTTGAGTCTTTAAAGAAATAATTTCGTTTCAAATAAGAGTCTTAAGGATCATTACCCTACATTGGGAAAATTTTCAAATATCCAAAGGGAATGGATTCTCAATGAGTTATTCTTTACTTTGGTTGTCATGATGCGTAAGAATGATGCTTTGGCTATTGTTTCTACAATCTAAACGCTGTTTATCCCTTGCGTTCTCATTTGAGTTTAAATAGGTGGTTCGTTTCAAAAGCATTTATGATCGCACCCCACATTGGGGAAGAGATTGCAGAATTTTTCAAAAAAAGCAAAAAATGCTAAAGATTAAAAAAAAAAGGAAGAAAGGAGAGAGACTACAAGTTGGGAGAATTTAATTTTGCCATTGATATTTGGACTTCAATATTGAAAAAGAGAGGGGGCATCTATACTCTAAAAGTTAGGGGGGTTTCACTTCTATCATTTTTTTTCTTGGTATTTCAGTATTGAAAAAAAATTGAAAAAAAGAAAAAGAGAGAGAAGAAAAGAGAAAGAGAAAAAGAAAAGGGGAAAAATGTGAAAAAAGAGCAAGAAAAATGCAAAAAAGATTCGATGCTAAAATCCCTCTAGTCAAAATGGAGTCCAATGACTTTAACTCCAAAACAGGGGCAATTTTTGTGGAAGAAATGCGATCTTAAGTGCAATGTCTTTGAAAACATTGTTTCTTTTAGCTATCGTTTTCAAACCGCATTACAAGCTCATAAAGTCCATCGCTGACTTATCTTTCATGACAACCCGAAATAAGGATCATGCCTCCAAAGAATCTACCAATCACTCGTGATCATAAGTGTGACGCCCCCACTTCTCCCAAGGGCGAACCCAAGGGTATCGGCGGGACGCCTGCCCAACTCTTGCCAGGACTCGGTACGATCCACAATTCAAAAACTCGGAATACTTCAAATAACTTCAATACATAATTAAAGTACTCCAAAATATTTCACACTTGCAATTATTTAGCTTTCAAGCTTAAGTACAACCAAAAGGAATATGTACTATAACCATCCACTATAATACAACTTTAAATTTTCAAAAGAAAGCTATCTAGTACTATTCACGAGCACTCTTGGTCTCGAACCCTGTTAAAGAAAACAAAAAAGTGGGATGAGCTACACAGCACAGTGAGGTTCCAAGACACTCTAGCAGTTCTAATAAATCAAGTAATTGAGCATACCACATGTATGGTTCGGGTTGCACGTTGGCTCATGAACATGAGACAATTATCATTATACGAGTACTTTGAGCATATCACAGGTATGACACATTAACATGAGACAATTATCATGGTACGAGTAATTTGAGCATGTCACAGGTATGACACAAGATTTGCACGTTGGTACATTTGCATGAAATAGTTATCTCTATGCAAAATAAACACACATTGAAGGATACGGTGTTCCAGTGGAACCATGTCGGTCATCTGCACCTTATAACTTCCGGATCCCCTCGGTTTGTCTGGCCATCACCTTATCCCTCCAGTGGTAATACTCGAGTATACTGAAACGGTGTCCCAGGGTTCCAACCTACCCGACAAAGCCCAGTCCTGGCTCGAGTAGGTGAGTAACCGAGGGCAGGGCTCAGTTCAACTTAGAGCTTACAACATGCACAAGTGATCAAGTAAAACAGTAAACGGTAAGTAATTACGGTTAACGGTTAAATAATCACGGTTAATTGGTAAACATTTATCATTTTAGTAGGCCGCCATTGGCCGTCTCCCACTTTTACACTTAAGAGTCGAGGAAATTCACTCCAATCGACTTATGCAGCCATAGCATAATTAATCATTTAAACACTTCACGTAAATATGCAATTCAAGTATTTCATGTCGAGTAATTCAAGTATACCTTACTTAAATATGCATGAGTGTGGTAAATACTTATCATGTAGCACTTAACACTTAATGATCATGGAACAAGCATGTCATAGACTTATTCAAATTACGTACTCCTATATGGAACACTCACCTATTCAAAACAAGTGAGTAAGTACTCAAACAAGTGTTTAGGCGTCCACTTCGAGTTCCTCTTGAAGGTCTCCTTGAGCGCCTGAGCAAATAATCATCAATTATTATACACTATCACTTAGAACCCCTAGTTATCAAAGAAAGTTGTACTAGTGTACAATCTAAGGAAAATTCATGAATTGAGCCTTAATTATTTATAATCAAGGCTTGGAAGTGGGTTTCAAAAACACAAGAGAAATCTAATTTTTGCCTTTGAAATCAAGTGTAAAACGGTCTAGCAATATCGGAGGAAAATGGAGAGTTTGAAACCCTCAATTTCCTTTAAGTTCGGAAATTTTAGATTCGGCAAGCAAACTTTGAAAAATCAGATCTCACTCTCTATGAGTCCAAAATTAGAAAAATTGGTACCATTGGAAACTACTTCCAAATACTAAAAGTTTCTAGAAGACACTTTTCATGATTCCAAACGGAAGGTATTGAAAATTTGTCTCAAAGTTGCTGTTTTGGCTTGCGAGACAGTTTCGGGGTTGGTTTTCGGCAAAGTTTGGAAATTCAGCAAAATTTACACAATGTGAACCAGCATCTGAAATTTGGAACTCAACTAGAGTCGCAAACAAAGTTTAAAACATAACAAGCAGAACAAGAATTGGAGTTTTGAGCGCCAAGATATAGTAGCTCAAAATTGCTGAAAAATCGAAACTTTTAGGCAATTTCCAGGTTCAAATCACAAACTTTGGGACTTTGGTTAAGTATTGAAACAGACTCGGAATGGCACCGAATTTGGCAGTATTACACTACCATATAAGAGCTATTCCTCTGTTGAATTTCATGGAAAAATACGTACGGGAAGTCGGTTAACAAAGTCACGAAAGTTTCTAAATTTTCAACACAAAACTGCCTTGTGCTACCATTTCCCTTTTCTAAATCATTTGGCTAATGAAATATTTTCAAACATGGTTCATTTGTGTAGACAATGTCTAAGTAACATTCAAGATACATTTTCTTAGGTGATTAACACCAAGAATTTCGAAATAACAAGTTCCAAGTCAAGATTGGTCATTCGGCTAAGAAAAAAGGAAAAGTTTTTCAGATTCGAAGAGCAATTTCGGGACATCATTTGCATATCAAAATGGTCTTAGAATATCACCAAATTTTGTACAATTAAACGTCCATACGATAACTAGTCATCTATCAAATTTCATTTAAAAATTCACACGGGAAGGTAGTTAACTAAACCATCAAAGTTCAAGAAATTTCTCAAGGCAAAACTGTCTTCTAGCTCTTCTTTCCTTTTTAAACATTTTGTCCAATGCAACCAACCTAAATCTGGTTTATTTGTGAAACAAAGTCCAAGAAACATCTAATATAAAGTTTGGTAGATGTTGGACATCAAAGTTTCCAAAACAATAAGTCCCAAATCAAGCTAGGCCATTTAACTAGCCAAAAGAGGATTTTTAAGCAAAAATCCAGGTCTGTAATTTGGCCATATCTCACTCAATTCAACTTGAAATTGAGCGTAGTTGGTGGCGTTGAAAACTTCATTCATAAGATTACAATTTTCAGAAGAAATCATTTTTAAAATCTGTCCACAACTAGCTCATCTTCAAGCATCAAGTTGCAACTCAAGACGTGGACTCCAGTGAACCAGCGAAACAGGATAGTCATGTTCAAATGAGTGGTACAGTTCACTCAGGTGGATTCTGGACATGCTTTTATACCATTGGAAAACTGGGAATGTCTACTTTCTAGTGTCACAAACGGCACTTGATTTCGATGTCGGAGCAAAAAGTTATAGCTGTTTGAAAAACACTGCCAGTGCAATAGGAAAAAAATTCCAGTTTTGAAGGAACTTTCGAAATCACAACATTTGGCCAACCAAATCACGTAATTTTTTGATAAAACTTTCTACACAACCTATATTACACATATACATAAAAAACAAGTCATTAGAATCATGAAAAATTGCCCTAAGGGCCACGGCATGGACAGGGGCAGAAATGGAAAAATTCCTTCTTCACTTTCCTTCAACAATACAACCTATTTTCACTAGATTAACCACTAATCCAACATTAATAACATCAAAACACAACAAATCAATCCATCAAGCCATTGTGAGAGTTCATAGAGCCCACTCACCAAAATTCAACTTAAATAAAACTGCCCACATGAATATATGAGATTATATGTGCAATACAACTTCCATAAATTAAGATTTTGAAGGTTGATCATCACTTACTTACTTAGATGATTAAGACAGAAATTTTGGTCCTTATTTGTTCAAGAAAAACCGTGAGAGTAGCCTCCTTTTCGAGCTTGAAGTGCTCTCCAAGTGTTTAGCAAAGTGTGGTTAAAATTTGAGGTGATTTGGTGAAGGATTAGTGAAGATTTGAAGAAGAAATTGAAGAAGAAACTCAGTTCTTTTTCTCTTGAAGTGCACGGCTGGAATGGGAGCAAAAGTGAGTGTGTTTTGGGCTCTAATGAAACTTCCAAGAAAAGCTAAAATGTGTGGTTCCAATTAATTCAAAAGTCAACCTTTTCTCCCGCGCGCGCGTTTTGTGCTCGATTCCTCTCGAGTTTATTTCACTAGTGCCCTAAACCTCTAATGCACTTTCATTCATACTATTATTATTCACTCTTAATAGTCTAAAAATAATGGTTTTAAGTCCCTCAATTAATCACGCGCATAAAAACGCGTACTCCCGATTTAAGCGCAATAAAGTGAAATCTCCAAGAAATTCTTATAACGATAGTATAACTAACTATCACTTGAGCACTTACACATAAAAATACCTATTTCAAGACTAATGTACAAGTCTCCAATTTTCTAATCTCATTGTACTCTCAAATCGGCTATAGTCTCCAAACACGTATTCACTATTCTCACTTAACGAGTTTTCAAAAAAATAGCTTTTGGAATCAAGTCATTTTTAAAATACATGTGAGCCATAATTCCATGTATTTGAGCAATAAAAGATTGAAATAAAATATTCAGAGAAAACGTGTGAGTAAATAATTAATTAAACCAGTAAAATAAAATAAAACAAGAAAATTTCGGATCCTCACATATGCACTACTTCAAACTTTTTTCTAACTAAAATGGGTGAGAAAGAAGAGGTAAAGGAAAAGAGGTGGTTTGGGTGATGGCTAGGGATAGAGGGAGAGGAAGGAGAAAGAGGTGGCAAGGGACAGAAGTGGTTGAGAGAAGAAGAAAGAAGGCAGAAGCAAGAGTGGGTGTGGGAGTTGTTCGCAACCAGTAGATGGCAGGTTAGGGGAGAATATGGGTATGGGGATGGGGTTTTTTAAAACCTTTTCTATTGGTGTTTTTCTATAACTTGTAAACATTTTAGAATATTACTATAGATAAAATTTTATAAAAATTATTTTCCTAAAATGGGCCTAAAACTGGTTTGCAAACAAACGTTGAAAACTAGTTACTAAACAAATCCTAACTCCATGTGGATTAGGTATTTCTAGGGGTATTTTTTAAAAATTTTACTGTAATAGTATGTATGAAAAAAAACTTACTACTATAAATAGTTTAGGTGTTTTGGAGGGTGCGTTTAAGGATTGCCTTTTTGAGATATTTTTTGAATTTAAAATTTTAGTTGTGGTATCTTTTAAAAAATTTTAAAAAAACTTCAACCACCTACCACACCTATTATTTGGAAAATAGCACAAAACAACGTAACTAAAAAACTAATAAATGTAGCTTGAGTCGCTGCTTTGCTTTAATAGCACTGTCCTAAGAAACTATTTTAAAGAAAGTCGAAATATTTCCCCAAAATCAAAACAAGCCTTCTTCTTGGTATAAACAAGGAAGGGATCAGAAAAACTAGCAAATATGATAAATCCAGCAGAAGAGTGTAGAAGGAGGAGAGAAGAAGGAAACAATAGAAATGAAACAGTCAGGAAGGCCTCTTACTGTTCAGCTTTTGGCTATATTTTCTAAAACTAGAAAATAGCTTTCAATTTTAGGGCCAGAAAGTGACGTTGGAGAGGATGTATCTGAAAATGTGGCCTAATTTCGTGTAACAGAAAGACTCATTATTAGATAACGTGCACCTTACTTTCTGTAGAAAATTAGTCAAAATTGATTTTATAAGATGGTAAAAAGTAAAAAGTAAAAATTTATTTTTACTCGTAGGCAAAAATCAAAACTTGGGGCCGTGTTTAACCCACGTGCAGGAGGGAGGGCAAATCCGCCAGTTTGTTACTGAAATATGGCCAAACTCAACTTTCCCTTCCATGCGCGTGAGCCCACGTAATACCAACTTAACCCACCATGTCCAATAAGGAGTAAATATTATAAATGATGAAGAGTCCCTTTAACTTTCCGATGTGGGACAAAACTTTTGAAATATTCCTATTTTTGCAAGACCCATCACCCCTCCCCTCTTCCCTCCTCTATTGCTGCTTCTACTGCCATCCCCCTTCCTCTCATCTTTTTCTCTTTCTCCTCTCCCTTCTTCCTTTTCTCTCTTTCCCTTCCTTCCCCCATCACCCCGTCCTCCCCTCTAATAGTGAATAAGAGGTCATAACCAGATTTTGTCGCAGCCATATGGTGGTTACGATAGTCGCGATCAGAGAGTAGGCAAGGGAATGAAGGGGGTTTCTAGCCTGGGGAGAGTAAGGGAGAGGAAGGGAGTGACAAAATCGTTGACCTTTACTCACTGGCAAGGTAAGTAGCATAAATCGCGCTTGTTTTTCTACAAACAAATGAGCTTAAGTCCTCTAAAAGATACCAAGAAAGAGTAGGACTGTTAATTGGGTTGAATGACACAAGTTCGATCGATCTCAGTTCAAAAAAGATTTGTTGAATTATGTACGGGCCTATATATAGGTCAAAATTTAAAATCAACTAATTGTTGTGCCCCATTTTTTTAAAAGAAAAAAATAATAAGGCTGTAAAAATAAAATAAGATTTATTTAGGGGTTAGAAAAAATGTATTTTATTTGAAATTTTTTATTTTGGAATTAGTTTTTATTTTAGTAAATAAATAAAGAAAAATGAGGGAGTAAAATTGTGACAGCCCACCTCCCCCTAAGGCGAACCAAAGGGTTCGGCGGACCGCCTGCCCAACTCTCACCGGGATTCAGTCGTTCCTTAATCAAATCCGAAATACAACCACAAGAAAGTGCAAAACAAGGATCCAAAACTTAAGTGAAACTTATTATCCAAAACTGCTGTGGGGCCGTCACAGGGGGAGGTTTTTTTTCTTCCAATTCACGTACTAGGTTTTATTATTTTATTTTATTGTTTGAATAGCACGGATCCTAGTGAATAAACATGATAAACTGGATGAACTGACTAAAACGGAACACTGGTAACATCCTAAAATAGTGAGGTTATTTTGGTCTTTTCACAGGTTACGTTGCTCCGATTGAGTTAAAATTTTGTAGGCACCTATAAAATACTATTCTCTACAACTTTCACGTTTTATGCCAAACCTAATTCGGCCTCTAACATGGTGCACTAAAACCGGACAGAATAGAGCTGAAATTTTCCAGAAATCTGGAATTTTGGGATTCAATGCAACATTTCTTGATTTCTTGCTCCAATCATCACCACAACCACTTATATAAACTTAAATACAACATATATCATCCATATAGCAAGGATAGGCAGCAAATACCTCAAACCCTAACTCACATAAAACACCTTTAAATCGTCATAATAACCTAGCTTTGTTTGATTTACCTAACACCTTATCACTATTTGTAAATAAGTATAAGCAAAATAAAATAGCTATAAGGGTCAATAAAAGCATTTTCAAAACACATTGAAAATAACATACTTTCTTTATATACATATCATAGCAATTCACACATCCTACGGGACATTAACTCTAAATATTGGTCAGGCACTATACTTAATCAAAACTTGAAGAAATACAACCAAGTACGTACACTTGCATTCTAAGGGTTCCAATTCTCACTAATATCTTCAATATATTCCAAGTCCAGATTATTTACATTCCCCGTGCCTTGGCTTTCGCCATCCAACCTTATCCTAATAGTACTCGAGATATCGATGTATCATAAAGGTATCACTCTTTGGTATTCGGGTACAAGAATCCAAAATATGATCATTCCCCACTCGAGTTAGCTACGCTCAAGAGGAAATCAACCACTTTTGATATTTCTACCCAACATACATATTTAAGGTCCCCAACAATAGACATTGATTTCACACTTAACAAGCCAATTCCTACAGTCCGAGAACCTTCTCCTGGCACGAGCTCGATAGGAGTTCTGATACCACCTGTGACGACCCCACCTCCCCCTAAGGCGTACCAAAGGGTTCGGCGGACCGCCTGCCCAACTCACGCCAGGACTCACTCACTCGAATCACGTATATACATCCATGAACCATAAATAATATCGCAATTCAAGCTTATAATTTACATTGATGAACAAAATCAAGGTACAAAGTCTCCATATACCCAAACTAGTTCAAAGCGTATACAATCCAAATAGAAAATATTTTATTCGAGTAATAGCGCAAGTACAGGACAAAAGTCAAAAGTTAACAACTAGACTACGCTAGTCTTTACACGTCTCACGCCTCGCTCGTACCCCTGTAAAAAAAATAAATGGCGTGGAATGAGCTAAAAGCCCAGTGAGGTTCCAAATAGCAAGTTAACCTTTATTTAAAAGTGCAAGTAACACGTAGCAAAGTAATGAGTATGAATAGTTCATAAAAGTGAGCAATAATACTTCAAGTAGCAAATCTCAACGTGAGCGAGTGTAAAACCTTTTCAAAAGAAACAATAATCTAATAAACAATAATCACTCCAAAATATAAGGATACGGATGGCTCTCAGGAGCCAAATTCCCATTGCATCACCAGAGCTTGATCAAGTAATAGTCGACACTCCATCAACCTTCAAGTAAGTAACCAATCCAGTAGAGCACCACTTACACTACTCTCCGTCCATCATTCAAACCCCCTATTGGGCCCAAAATCCTCAAGAAAGATGAATGGTAATACTCGAGTATACCGATTAGTCGAGAAGATATCACTCCACTCGACATAACTAACGACCCATGGTTCGTTATCTAATCGACCAAACCCCTTGCCGGCTTGACTCGATTACTAGCCAATGGGGTTTGGGGTCCCCCAAAAGTCAACGAGGTAACACTCCAATCGACTGAATTAAAATAAAAGTATGGAGACAGGAATGAGAGGCACCTCCCACTCGAATAGAGTGTGGTACGTGCTGTCACTCCACACTTACAAATCAAGTACAAGTATCTCAAGTTAATTGCAACAATAAACAAGTAGATATCGTATTAGGGCAAGTGTGATAAAGTACACGCTTGCCCAATCAACAAATCTGGTATCATGTATTTTCATGGATCAAGTATTAAAACAAGTGTCTAGTTCAACCAGATATTTGGAAGCACTCACCAAAAGTCTAGTGCCTCTCAAAAACACATTCAGGTCAAACTCCTTGGTTGGAGTCCAAATATGTGATAAAATATCATTTACGAATGTAAAATTTTCTAGAGTTCGAAACATAGGAGTTTCACTTCAAGAAAAACAAGTAAATGCAACTCGTATAAGTAATATTCAAGATACGTATCAAATTCTAAGAAATTCATGCTCGCTCTTAAGACTTTGAAACTTGGAAACAATTATATTTTGAAATACCATTTGGGTCGACGAAATGGAGAAAAGTATATCTATTAGTCATAAATTTCATTTTTTTCAAGGGTACAAGGTCGGCCAAATCCTTACTTATATACCTCGGTAAAAGAAGACGCAAATATCCTAGATGATTCAAGTAGTAGTCACTCTTAACTCTTACTCAAGTCGCAAGTATATTTCTCTAGTTCTCGAGCGTAAATTTGGGCAGCATGCCCTTTGTATTTTTCTATTTTAATTAAAAACCCTAGTTTACTTGTGACTAACCGGTTTTCTAAAATCTCTCATATTTTAATTGAAAACCCTAATTTTAATCATTGGAGTACAATCCAAGTACAATCATCCTAATCGAATGATAGCGCGAGTACAAGTCAAAAGTCAAAAATAACTAAGCTACGCTAGTCTTTACATATCTCACGTCTCGCTCGTACCCCTGTAAGGAAAACAAATGGAGTGGAATGAGCTAAAAGCCCAGTGAGGTTCCAAATAGCAAATTGACCATTATTTATAAGCACAAGTTTTCGGTATATGCGGAGCGGCAGTATGTACCACACTCAATGCGAGTGGGAGGTGCCTCTCATTCCCGTCTCCGTACTTTGATTTTAATTCAGTCGATTGGAGTGTTACCTCGTCGACTTTTGGGGAACCCAACTCATTGGCTAGTTAATCGAGTCGAGCCGACAAGGGCTTGGTCGATTAGATAACGAACCATGGGTAGTTCGTGATGTCGAGTGGAGTGTTATCTTCTCGACTAATTGGTATACTCGAATATTACCATCCGTGTTTAGCTTTTCGTGAAAACCTTTACTTTCATGTTCATTTGCACTTATTGTGAAATGATTGGGTAGTAGGGATATAATAAATGAATAATTTCCAAATAAAAGGGCATTTTTGAGAAAATGCGAGGAATTTTACAATTCCATAAATTGAATTTAGGGTTTCGGTTGAAATATGAGAAATTTGAGAAAACGGTCAGTCACAAATGAAACTAGATTCTTTTAAGGTACATCGAGTCGGATAGAAAGTGACGTGAGAGACCGGACAGGGTTATTCTAACTGGGTGTGGGACGATATATCCCTTTTCTTCTGATTCGCCCGTATATTGTCGCTACATGCCGTCAGTTGTGTATCTGTGTATATGAATATCTGCCTGACTTGAGACGTATAAATTATTCATGTTTTGGTTAGATTAGTTGTGCTACAAGTTGTTGGGATGATTTTTAAGGTGATATATGTAAGTTAGGGTTTGATGATTTCTGCCTATACTTGTTATATGGATGATATATGTTGTATCTAAGCTTATATAGGAGGTTGTGGTGGTGGATTGAGGCAAGAAATGAAGAAAGTTTCATTGAATCCCAAAATTCCCAGATTTCTGGAAAATTTCAGTCCTGTTCTGTCCGGTTCCAGTTCATGTGGTTAGAGACCGAATTAGGCTTGACATAAAACATGAAAGTTGTAGAGAATGGTATTTTATGGTTGCCTACAAAATTTCAGCTCAATCGTAGCAATGTAGCCTGTAAAAAGATCAAAATACCCTCACTATTTTAGGATGTTTTCAGTGTTCTGTTTTAGTCAGTTCATCCAGTTTATCATGTTTATTCACTAGGATCCGTGCTGATTTATCCATTTGTCAAAACATGAAAGTTTTAGTACTCTGTCTTAGTTTTTCAACGCTTACAAGAACACCTTAAATGGACTTTGGTAGCCTGAGATATGACCATTCTAGTGCAGTGCGGTTAATTAGCTGTATAGTTGGAAGTTGGCTTTGTAAATTGAGAATTTGACCAGGTTACACTGGAAATTTGACCAAGTGATCTTCATGAAAGTTGTATGCTTTCGTTTTAGCTTCGAAATGGTATAATTTTCACACTAATCCGATAAGCGTACCCTCAGATGTGTTCTTTCCGCAAAAACCTGTCAAATCTGTCTTTTGTAAACTTCATTTCCGCATTTGTTATTAGTTGATTTAAGTCATTGTATTGTCTTAAGCCTATTGAATGGCTATTGAACTTGGATTGTTGTGTGTATACCTTTGGGCTGATGAGAAAAATAATGAAGCCATAAATGGTTGAAAGTAGGAAAACACAAAGGGCATGCTGCCCAAATTTACGTTCGAGGACTAGAGAAAAATACTTGCAACTTGAGTATGGACTTGGCTGAATTTATACCCTTGAGAAATAAAATAATGACTGCTCGGAGTACATTTTCTTTGTCATTTCGACTTAAATGGAGATTGTAAAATTTTACGAGCATATTTTTTGGTTATGCAAGACTTTATGGAATATGCCTAGTGCCTATCACGTATATCCCACTTGCCCAAATCCTCTAACCTAAGTGCTCTGATACCACCTGTGACGACTCCATTTCTCCTAAGGGCGAACCCAAGGGTATCGGCGGGCCGCCTGTCTGGCTCGCGCCAGGACTCAAAACTTAAAACAATAAAAGTTAGGTGAACCCAAAAGAGCACTATTCACAATATATACAATTCCAAAAGAGTCCTATTTACATCCCCAAAAGCAGCTAGTCAAACCACGATATTACATTATGATAACCACCAGAATTAAGTGGACCCTAAAGAGTGTCCTCATACAAACCACCAAAACAAAAACAAACATCTTAAACGTCTAACTAAGACAATCAAACCTAACTATACTAGTGAATGCGCCAAGGAGTTTCCCGCGTCGTCCCCTGCTAAGGAAAACAAAGGAAATAGGGTAAGTTATATGCTTAGTAAGTAAACAGGGATAAAACGGTAAATGTCACATTCAACTAAACATATACAATACAAATATTTCACATCAATACAGGAATGTAACATCACAATGGTAGGATACGGGTTGGCTCCAAAACCAAGTCGTTTGCCATGCGTGACCTCCTGTCGACACTCCGTCGACCATAAATAAGATCCGTAGAACTCCACTTGTACTCCCACCTAACACCTTATCACCCTCACTGGCCAGTCACCTTACAAACTTGCTCGAGCGAACGAAATTGAGCTTGGTTCACAAGCTCGGGTCACAAACTTGGTTCACATACTCGGTGAACCGGATTCACAAACTTGGTGACCTCACACTAGGTTGGACTAACTTCGACCAAGTCCTGACCGACTCGAATAGTCTATCTAAGTCTTGAGATCGGGCCCCAAACTCACGAACTTCACAAAATCACCCAAAAGTCACCCCGAGCTACAAGTTCAAGAAGTTCAAATCCAAAACAATTCATGTATACACATCTCATAAAGAAACATAGGTACAAACTAGGGTTTAGGTCGAGTGTGATAAAGTACACCATCGCCTAAGTCCCCCTTTTATTCACATCAAAACACATAAGCAGTTTAGACACATAAACGGCCTGAATACTTACTCAAAACACAAAAGTAGTACAAGAGCAGAAATCACTTCGTGCGTGTTAGCTAGTAGTAGGCCCCACCAGCTCCGCCTAACTCACCATGGTCTGAAATAGAAGATTGTATCACATTACATCACAAACGGCCACTAACATGCCCAAAACAAGCAAAACGGCAAAATCGGCACATGCAAGTGCGGAAACGGCAAAATGGACACACGCAAGTGCGGAAACGGCAAACGGAAACGGGCAAATCTGCCATCTAAAACCGTTTTGATCAAAATTTAGGTTAGGAATATCGGATCAAGGTGGATGAGACACCGTTTCGAAGTTACGAGGAAGGGCTACAACTTTTATTTAAACATCTCAACCCAAATCTCAATAGGTATTGGTAAAAAATGCACAAAATAGTTCCAGATATTTCATTTCGGTTTACCAAACAGGCCATGTTTGAAAGACCGTAACCCACGGTTCAGAAATCGGAATCAAGAAATTCCAGAGGCGTTAGAAAGCTAAAACATAAGGCTATAACTTTCATGTTTGGACCAAAAGCTGAATCAATACGGAGCATGGGAAAAAATGGGTCCAAACGTCCCTATCAGAACTGTCCAAATTCAAAGGCAGTTCTGACAACCGATCTTGTTTTGGTCATAACTGGAGCTACAGAACTCGGATTTGGATGCACTTTATACCGTTTCGAAGCTAAGACCAAGATCTACATTTATTATGAAGTGATCAATACCCAGTTCATACGTGATCAAGACGGACAAAACATAGTCAGAGGCAAAACCCAGAAACATAGCAAAATCCTGGGTTTAGAACAGAAGTGAAGGTTTTGGCCATAACTCAGGATCTACTGATCAGATTGGGCTGAAATTTTGCAGACACAACAAGGACTTAATGGGTTACAACTTTCATGTTATGAGCAAACCCTGAATCCATACGTAACATCAAGAAAAATGGAACCGAAGTTCAGATGCTGAACTGGCCTGGTTACCCGTTTTGTCGGTTTCCAATGACGCAAACACATGGTTCATTTCTATGGTTCTTATGCAAGGTTTCCAACCAAATTCATACCAACTAAGCACACATATACTAACTTCTAAATGACTTACAAATGGTCCGAAGTTTTCCCTCTAAGCCACTACAAAATTGCCAAAACTAACCATGATCCTTAAACTAACTTTATTTGCATTACCAAACTTAATCTAACAACTTTCTAACCAAACCCTAACTAACTAAACATTAGCCAAGCTAAACCAACCTAAGAAAGCCTAGGGTTTCTTAACCCAAATCAGTTTTTACCACTCACTCACCAAACCAATGAAACCAATCATCAAATACAACCACTACAAGTTCAATAACACAAGATTAGAGCTAACATAAATGTTTAACAAGAAACCCTAATTCTTTCATCTCTTGACCGAAATTCCAGCAGCAATAACTCACTAAAATTAACCATTAAACTACTCAAAAGTCATCATACAACCCATAAAAATAAATAATCACAACAAAACTTCACTTACATGACTTCAAAACTTAATCACCAAACTTAACTTCAAAGAAAGATGTTTTACCTTCAAGAGAGTTTTGTAAATGAAGAAAGCTACCACAACAAGGCCCCAAGTTGTTTCCCTTAAGCTCCAACTACAAGATGGAAGCTAGAAATTGAAGAATTTTGAAGGAAATTTCCTCTCCTTTCTTGCTCTCTCTCCTTCTCTTTTCTTTCTTATTTTGTTTTGTTTTCTTATGACAATCTTGCAATCCTATGATATATATAAGATGGTCAAAGTGTAAGAAGATATTTTCTCTCTCCACCAATCACATAAAAGTACCTTATTTACTTTTTAACCCTTACACTTCAACTTAGCTTTAGTTCCACCCTTACCCTCAAACATTTTGGACTCTTTCAATTAACTCCATAGGTTATAACTTAATCTAGTCCACAACATATAATCACAATTAATTACTTCACTAATCACCTTCCTATCTTAATCATACTTAATCCCACATAAAAGCAATTAAATAACAATCTTTTTGTCAAGGGCAAAATTAGGGATTTAAATTTAGAAACTTTTCTAGTTTAGGATTTTCCTAACTTTTAAACTCACTTAACCTATCTAAAATGGATCAAATCTTATACGTACCTGTACTAAAACACACACACTAGCATAACTAGCTTTAATCACCACTCGAACTTATAAGTAATACAAAAACTAGGGTTTCAATCCTAACCCCCGCTTAGGATTTTCGAATTAGTCCCAAAACCTAATGTTACCGCACAAATAATGAATATAACCTAATATCAAACTTAAGAACGGACTGGGGCCTCACAAAAGTCGACGAGATAACACTCCAATCGACTGAATTAAAATCAAAGTACGGAGAAGGGAATGAGAGGCACCTCCCACTCGGATTGAGTGTGGTACATACTGCCGCTCCGCACTTACAACTCAAGTACAAGTATATCGAATCAATTGCAACAATAAACAAGTATATATTATATTAGGGCAAGTGCGATAAAGTACACTCTTTCCCGATCAACAAATCTCGTATCATGCATTTCATGGATCAAGTATCAAAACAAGTGTCAAGTTCAACCAGATATTTGAAAGCACTCACCAAAAGATGTGGTGCCTTTACAAGTTACGTTCGGGTATTACTCCGTGTGTGTGGAGTCCAAATCTGCGACAAAATATTGTTTAAGAGCTTTTCAAAGTAACTAAGGTTCGAAACTTAGACGTTTCGTTCAATAAGAATCAAGACATGGAAATTCACTTGAAGAATATTTGTGAAACACTCGCTCGCTTTTCAAACTATATAACTTTGTAACATTTATAGGAATTGCCATTTAAGTCAAAACTACAAGGAAAACGTACTCCGAACAGTCATTATTTTATTTCTCAAGGGTACAAATTCGGCCAAAATCTTACTTATATACCTCGGTAAAAGAAGACACAAATATCTTAGATGATTCAAGTAGTAATCACTCTTAACCCTTACTCAAGTCGCAAGTATATTTCTCTAGTACTCGAGCGTAAAGTTAGGCAGCATGCCTTTTGTGTTTACCTAATTTTTCAACAATTTTGGCTTCATTATTTTTCTCATTCAAACCCAAAAGTACACACTCAACAATCTAACTTCAATAGCCATCCAATAGGTTCAAGACAATACAAGGACAAAAATCAACTAACAACAAGTTCGGAAATCAAGTTTACAAAAGACAGATTTGACGGATTTTTGCTGAAAGAACACATCTGAGGCTACGCTTATCGGATTGGTGTGAAACTTATGAGTTTGTGAGTGTTAAGTGCGGAACTAAAATTCTAAACCGATTAAAGAGTGAGTTGTGAGTTTGAGAAGTTAGGGGAACCAAGAATTCCAAGAAGAGGTGAAGTATCACTCTTACAAGTTTCATTTGTTGAGGTATAAGGCTAAATCATGGCTTTGGTTCTTTTATTTTGGTTTAAGTTGTTATATAATACTTGTTTTGGTTGGATTAGTGATGATACAAGTTGTTATGATGATTTAAAGGTGATTAATGTGAGTTAGGGTTTGAGATATTTGCTGCCTATCCTTACTATATGGATGATATATGTTGTATTTAAGATTATATAAGTGGTTGTGGTGATGATTAGAGTAAGAAATCAAGAAAGGTTGCATTGAATCCCAAAATTCCAGATTTCTGGAAAATTTCAGCTCTATTCTGTCCGGTGTTATTGCACCATGTTAGAGGCCGAATTAGGCTTGTCATAAAACATGAAAGTTGTAGAGAATGATATTTTATAGGTGTTTACAAAATTTCAGCTCAATCGGAGCAACGTAGCCTGTGAAAACACCAAAATACCCTCACTGTTTTAGGATGTTTCCAGTGTTCCGTTTTAGTCAGTTCATCCAGTTTATCATTTTTATTCGCTAGGATCTGTGCTAATTTAGCCATTTGCCAAAATATGAAAGTTTTAGTACTCTGTCTTAGCTTTTCAACACCTACAAGAACATCTTAAACGGACCTTGGTAGCCTGAGATATGACCATTCTAGTACAGTGCGATTAATTAGCCGTATAGTTGGAAGTTGGCTTTGTAAATTGGGAATTTGACCAGGTTACACTGGAAATTTGACTTAGTGACCTTCATGAAAGTTGTAGGCCTTCGTCTTAGCTTCGAAACAGTATAAGTTACACACCAATCCGATAAGCGTAGCCTCAGATGTGTTCTTTTCGTAAAAATCCGTCAAATCTTTCTTTTGTAAACTTCATTTCCGCATTTGTTATTAGTTGATTTATGTCCTTGTATTGTCTTAAACCTATTGAATGGCTATTGAACTTGGATTGTTGTATGTATACCTTTGGGTTGATGAGAAAAATAATGAAGCCATAAATGGCTGGAAATAGGAAAACACAAAGGGCATGCTGCCCAAATTTACGTTCGAGTACTAGAGAAAAATACTTGCGACTTGAGTAAAATTGGTAAATGAATATCACTTGAACTATCTAGGATATTTGCATCTTCTTTGTCGAGGTATATCAGTGAGAATTTGGCCAAACTTGTACCCTTGAGAAATACAATCATGACTACTAGGAATACGTTTTTCTTGTACTTTTGACTTAAATGGCATTTCCTATAAATGTTACAAAGTTATATAGTTTGAAAAGCGAATGAGTGTTTCACGAATATTCTTCGAGTGAATTTCCATTTCTTGATTCTTATTGAACGAAACGTCTAAATTTCGAACCTTAGTTACTTTCAAAAGCTCTTAAACAATGTTTTATCGCAGATTTGGACTCCACACACACGGAGTAATACCCGAACGTAACTTGTAAAGGCACCGCATCTTTTGGTGAGTGCTTCCAAATATCTGGTTGAATTGGACACTTGTTTTGATACTTGATCCATGAAATACATGATACAAGATTTGTTGATCGGGAAAGGGTGTACTTTATCACACTTGCCCTAATATGATATATACTTGTTTTTGTTGCAACGGTCGACTCGATTCTTTTAAGGCTTGGTCAGTCACAAAGTTGTAAGTGCGGAGCGGCAGTGTGTACCACACTCAATCCGAGTGGGAGGTGCCTCTCATTCCCGTCTCCGTACTTTGATTTTAATTCAGTCGATTGGAGTGGTTACCTCGTCGACTTTTGGGGAACCCCAACTCACTGGTTAGTTAATCAAATCGAACCGGCAAGGGTTTGGTCGATTAGATAACGAACCATGGGTAGTTCGTGATGTCGAGTGGAGTGGAGTGTTATCTTCTCGACTAATCGGTATACTCGAGTATTACCACTCGTGTTTATTGAGGATTTTGGGCCCAGTAGGGGGTGTGAATGGTGGACGGAGAGTCGTGTAAGCGGTGTTCTACTGGATTGATTACTTACTTGAAAGTTGACGGAGTGTCAACTATTACTTGATCAAGCTCTGGTATTGCAATGGAAATTTGGCTCCTGAGAGCCATCCGTATCCTTATACTTTAGAGTAATTATTGTTTATTCTGAAAACTTTTACACTCGCTCACTTTGAGATTTGTTACTTGAAGTATTATTGCTCACTTTTATGAACTATTCATGGTCATTACTTTGCTACGTGATACTTGCACTTTTAAATAAGGGTTAACTTGCTATTTGGAATCTCACTGGACTTTTAACTCATTACACGTCATTTGTTTTTCTTACAGGGGGTACGAGCGAGGCGTGAGACATGTACAGACTAACGTAGTTTAGTTGTTTTGAATTTTGTATTTTTACTCACGCTAGCACCCGACTAGGGTTGATTGTACTCGAATTGTAAACACTTTGAAGTATTTTGGTATTTAGAAACTTTGTATCTGGATTTGATTATCAATATATATATTAAGTTGAAGTGGATGTGTTATTTATTTTCTAAGGATACGTTAAAAATGGCAGCTCTCACTTGGGTTTTTCTCTCCCTCTTTCTTGGCCAAACAGCAGAAAAAATGAAGAAGAAATGCAGCTCCAAGGTGATAAAAAGGTTGGACAATAGTCTTGGTCAAGACCCTTAATGGTGTGACACTTGTCACCACCAATTACCAAACAAAATTTTCTTTTCTTTCTTGCAATTTCAGCCCCAAAATTCGGTCAAGGCTAGCTGGAAATTAAGGAGATATTTTGCTCAAATATTAATGAGCTTGTATGGTAAGAAAGTGGTGATCAAGTGGTATGTTCAATCGGTAGTGCACGGTATACTTCGGTTCGCACCGTTTTTTCTTAAATCACACGTACTAGATTTTTTTCTTCCTATTCACTAACTTTTTATCATTGCTTCTAATCACATATTATTTCTCACCTAAAAGTCATTCTTAAGCACCAAATTTAATCACCAAATTTGATCCTTGCTCCGTACCGAAAATCATCCTACGAAAAATCGCGAAAATCTTAATTTGCTCCAAATCTTGAAACCGAAAAGTGAAACCCTACTTTATATCATGATAAACATATTTTTTGGTTTTAAATCGAGTCGACCAAGCCCTTGCCGGCTCGACTCGATTAACTAGCCAATGAGTTGGGGTTCCCCAAAAGTCGACGAGTTAACATTCCAATCGACTAAATTATAATCAAAGTATGGAGACGGGAATGAGAGGCACCTCCCACTCGGATTGAGTGTGGTACATACTGCCGCTCCGCACTTACAACTCAAGTACAAGTATATTAAATCAATTGCAACAATAAACAAGTATATATCATATTAGGGCAAGTGCGATAAAGTACACCATTACCCGATCAACAAATCTCGTATCATGTATTTCATGGATCAAGTATCAAAACAAGTGTCAAATTCAACCAGAAATTTGAAAGCATTCACCAAAAGATGCGGTGCCTTTACAAGTTACGTTTGGGTATTACTCCGTGTGTGTGAAGTCCAAATCTGTGACAAAATATTGTTTAAGAGTTTTTGAAAGTAACTAAGGTTCGAAACTTAGATATTTCGTTCAATAAGAATCAAGACATGGAAATTCACTTGGAAAATATTCGTGAAACACTCGCTCGCTTTTCAAACTATATAATTTTATAACATTTATGGAAACTTGTCACCACCAATTACCAAGCAAAATTTTTTTTTCCTTTCTTGCAATTTCAGCCCCAAAATTCAGTCAAAGCTAACTGAAAAATGAGAGGATATTTTGCTCAAATATTAATGAGGTTATGTGGTAAGAAAGTGGTGGTCAAGTGGTGGGTTCAATCGGTAGTGCGCGGTACCCATCGGTTCGCGCCGTTTTTCCTTAAATCATACGTACTAGGGTTTTTACTTCCTATTCACTAACTTTTTATCATTACTTCTAATCACAAATTATTTCTCACCTAAAAGTCACTCTTAAGCACCAAATTTGATCCTCACTCCATACCAGATAATTACACTACGGAAAAACGTGAAAACCCTAACTTGCTCCAACTTGAAAACGAAAAGTGAAAATCTTTACTTTCTTGTTCATTTGCACTTATTGTGGGGTGATTGGGTGGTAGGGTTATTATAAAATCATAATTTTTAATTAAAAAAGTATTTTTAAGAAAACGTGAGGGATTTTACAATTTCACAAATTGAATTTAGGGTTTCGGTTGAAATATGAGAAATTTGAGAAAACGGTCAGTCTCAAATGAAACTAGGGTTTTGATTAGACTTTATTTCTAGAATTTAGGGTTTCTAGTCTGTAAAACAAAACAATAAAATAAAGAAACCGTAATATTCTCTTTGAGGCTAAACAACAATAGTATCCTAAAAGTTGGGGTATTACAATGACCAAGACCAATTGTCCAACCTTCTTATCACCTTGGAGCTGCATTTCTTCTTCATTTTTTCTGCTGTTTGGCCGAGAGAGAGGGAGAGAAAAACCCAAGTGAGAGCTGTCATTTTTATCTTGAGTTTGTGAGTGTTAAGTGAGGAACTAAAATTCTAAACCGATTAAAGAGTGAGTTGTGAGTTTAAGAAGCTAGGGGAACCAAGAATTCCAAGAGGAGGTGAAGTATCACTCTTACAAGCTTCATTTGTTGAGGTATAAGGCTAAATCATGGCTTTGGTTCTTTTATTTTGGTTTAAGTTGTTATATAATACTTGTTTTGACTTGTACTCGCGCTATCACTCGATTAGGATGATTGTACTTGGATTGTATACACTTTGAACCTGTTTGGGTATATAGAGGCTTTGTATATTGATTGTAATTAAAATATTAGTGTTTCTAATCTTTTAAAACAAAATAAGGTTTTAAATCAAATCCAAAGAAATACACTTTAGTATCTTCTTTACAAACAACTTCCTAATATTCGGGGTATCACAAAAATGGGACTTAAAAAGTGCGATGATTTTGGCCCAAAATAATAGTTTAAAAAGGATTTTTTAAAAAAAAAAAAATCGCTACTTGATATCGAGTTTAGGTATATCAAATCACATAAAAATGTGTTTTTAATAAAAATAGATGAAACTCTTTTTAGACGACTCCAGGTCTTTAAAAATAAAAGAAAATAGTTCGGGAGTCACGGTTGAAGAAAGAGAAGACAAAAATTTGATAGAATCAAACTTGAAGTACCTTTTCAACCTAATCAAGACTAGTTGCGAGATTTAGTCAAAAATTTTCTTAATCTAATTTATAAGACTTATCACATTAGAGCGTTTCTATATGCATGCAAATCTAAACCTTATGAATATCGAGAGGATCGAAATATCTCTTCAAAATTTAATTGGTGTAAATCACATTAATTGTAATGTCTAAAATGATTCTCATAAGAGGTTACGAATATGCAAAAATAAGACTCGAAAAAAAAATATAATATATAAATGCATGTGACCTAAATGAGAGGAATGCAACATAACCGAATGGGAGATTAAGATTCGTGACTCAATTTTCCTTTTTATAGAGAGGATACAATGGTGTTAAGGTTAATAAGCCACATTCGTTTGTTTCCCATACTTGAAAGGGGATTCTCCTACTCTAGTCAAACAAATGAATTACCTACTTCTATTTTTCTAAATGAAATGCAAGTCTAAATGTCATGTGTCGCGCCCCACTTTTTTATGTGGTGTGAAAGTAGTGTATGTGATCGTGTGTAAAAATGAAAATAAAAGGCCGTGGGACTTGATAATGCGACGATTTGGCCAAACAAAGTTCAAAAAGGGTTTTTAATGGAAAATGGAGTCGCCACTTGGTATAGAGTTAGGGTGTACCAAGTCACCCAAAAGGTGATTTTTGGAAAGAAAAGTAAACAAACCCTTTTTAAAGAATTTTTAGGTCTACGTATCCAAAAAAGGGATCGGGGGTCACATTTGATAAGGGAGAAGGCAAAGGCAAAGCCTAAGGCACTCCCTTACCCTAGTAAAAGCTAGTTGCGTGACCTAACCCTTCTTTTCCTAATTCTTCTACCCAAAGTATGCGTTGCATGTTGGATATGACTAATGGATATGAAAAAGAAATGCAATCCTAAATCTAAAATGTCTCTCATGAGGCTTTTTGGTCCCAACCACATGAGTTGTGGTGGCCATTAAGAAAAGTCCTCATAGAGGTCGCGAATGATGCAAATGAAGACTCAAATATGAGTGCAAGTGTGAAAATGTAAGAAAAGCGCAAGTGTGCAAATGTACGAAAAGTGCAAGTGTGCAAATGTGCGAAAAGTACAAGTGTGCAAATGTGCGAAAAGTGCAAGTGTGCAAATGTAAGAGAAGTGCATGTATGCCAATTGAGAAAATAAAGGTGCTTGTGTGCAAGTGGATGAAAATATGGTACAATAGTAGTAAATGCATATAAGTGCAATTGGGTGCAATTTGTGAGGTAGTAAATAAATGATAAAAGAAAAAAATGTGCAAACATGGCATGTGGATTGAGAAAAATATAAGTAGTGAGAAAATGTGGATAAAAGAGTGAGGAAGTGATATGATAAAAATGAAAGTGTATGACCCTAGAGGAATGCATCAAGTCGGGCACGGGGAGGACTCCTAACTTTACGACTTTGATTTTCCCTTTGATTGGAAGGAAAGACTAGCGTGCTAAGGCTATTGGGTAGCCACACTCGCTCGTTTCCCTTATCAAAAGGGGACCCTCAAGCAAATGTACCCTATAACTAGCATGAAGATGCAAAAACCTAAAATGAAGGGGCAAGGATCAGAGGAGCATGCCAAATGCTAAAAAAACTAAGAAAAATGTATGAAATGTAGTGAAACATGCAAGTATGTACTAACGAAAGGGGACGGCCTATTGGGTCTAGCATTGGACTAGCCCTTTTCTATGAATTCCTACTAGCGTTGGACTAGTGGAAAACGGGACAATGAGCCACAACTAGCGTTGGACTAGTGTGGTGACGTGCATTCATCCATCACATTCATCTATGACTATAGAAAGCAAATAGGCATGCCAATCATCTATAAACACGTAGCACATAATACTTAGCATGCTCGACTAAATGCGAGAGCCTAATAAAGCAAATTAACACATAGCAACAAAAGCAGGCAATGAACCTATTACATTTGCTAACTAAAACAAAAGGGGAAGGGGAAAAATGGACAAAATTGCTCTCCAAGCCCTATCTATTACAAGCCAAGAGGTGTACACATACCCCATAAATAAATAAAAGAAAGACTTAATAAAAGCAGAAGTAAATGAAATAAATGAAAGGAGTTAAGGAAAAGCAAGGAAATCAAGTAAAGTAGGCATGCGATTCTCACTTAGCACGTTGGATCACATAGGGTCAAACAAGGTCAAAATAAGGGATAGAGTGTACCTCCCTTGAATCGATGCCCTAACGAAGTGAATTTACTAATTTACCCTCCAAAATAATAAAAAGGTCAAGGTACCACTTTAATTATCAAATAATCACATGAAACAAAAATTAAACACGAAAATGAAAAATAAGCACGAAATGAAAATTAAACATGGAATAAACCGTGCATGTGTAGGCAAACTCGGTCCCAGATAAAAGTTTCAAGAGTCTAAAATGGAGTACTAAATTGAATGGTTTAAGGTGGAATCCATCACAATCAAATGCAAAAATCACAAAAGAAGAATGGAAAATTATTTATTAGAGTTAAATAACAAGATTAGCTAAGCAAAATTAAATCAAACGAAACCAAGACTATAAATTCTTCCAAATTATTAAGCTTTCATGATTTTATCCTAGAAATCCATTGAAAATTGTCCACAATTCACATGAAAACATGTCAAGGAAAATTATCATGTAAAAGGGATCCAATTGCAAATATTAATCAATCATGTGAGTCCAATTAGAACATTTAAGCACTTCGGAAGTCCCAAAATAACAAGAGGCCAAATAACGGTTCAAATTGCAATCAACGTAAGACTTAATTGCAAGAAATTGGAATGTAACTGGGCCTTAGTGAATCAAGGGGAGACTTGAGAGGCCAAAGTGCAATTTTTCCATGCAAAACCCATGCAAAAGGTTACGGAAACAGTCTGCAACAAACGTTTCTGATGAAAATTTTCTGCAACCAAAAAGCTACAAATTCCAGCCGCAAACTTCATCCATAACCTCCAGCTATCCAATCCTTACACTAACTCTAATGAAAGCAGGTCCAAATACTCCTTAACAAGGCCAATCTTAGGAGAATTTCAAGCAAGTTTCATGCAAAGAATGAACTTTTGCAACCGAAAGAATGTTCTGCAATTTTCACTCACTCGGCTGAGATGACATTCACGCAAATGACTCAACACATCTCTACTCATTCAAACACACAAAAAGGTAAAGACTTGCAGCAAAGATAGGCATGCCATCCCAGTCAAGTAGCAAACTGAATCAAACATTTGAAACAAACCAAAAATTGCGGCCAGCTGAAACGCTTAGCTTCTTACCATTTCTGCTGCAAGTTCGCAGCTTGTTAGTGACCCAAAAAAAAATGGCCGAGGCTAAACAAAGCCAGAGTGCTCATGCAAACAAAGGGAGGAAACCAGTTTTTGGGCTATTATGGGACAAAGGAAAAACAGCAAAACATATGAAACGAAATGCAGCTTTTTCATGCAAAGTCATGGAGGAACTCTCGGCAATGAAACTTGCATGCTCTCGGTAACCATTCCAATGCCGTTCCTGCCTTTCCCAGCCTAGTTACATTCATGCAAATGGCTCAAACGCATCCCCATTCATTCAAACACAACATGCAAAGGCATTGAAACAAAGGTAGGGGAGGAAATTTAGCAGGCTTTTGAACTCAGGAAATGCAACAAAATGATCTGAAAAACATGTTAACATTTGAAGAACAAAACTGCTGCAATTTTCCAGCTATGATTCCATCCGTTTCATCATACAAACAAGTTCATCAAACCAGAAAATGTTGACTAAATTAAAACGTGAAATTTTGTTTGCAGGATTAAGGTGGCAAATCTGGTTTGACCGACAACAAAGAAAGAAAGAAAACTGCAGCAAGATTTTCTGCAACAAAACAAACAGGCTGCTGCATTTTATGTAACAGCCTTTAGAAGCTTCGAACTTCCTGAGTTGTAATGCGCGGTGCAGCATCTAATATGGAGCTCACTTGAGCACCTTGGGGCGCATGGGACAGACTTAAAACATCTCCAGTGAAATGTAGACAAAGAAAACAAAATGGACCGAGGGGTAGCGATGCAAGCATTGAAGGTTTCATGCATCAGAAGCTCACTGCAATTTTCCAGGTTTAATTCTTTAACTTAGCTGTGTTTAATCTCATGCAAAAGTTTTCATCCCAACACGGCTAACATTCTACCAAACATCCAGCTTAGACCTTAAGCCAGTAAACACAACATTCAACACTCCAGCATGCAAATTTCAGTCCCAGAAAAACCATTCTTAAGTTCTTAAGAGGAGGCCTATCCAGATGACCAGCAAACAATCGTGAAGGAATGAAACACAAGACAAATATGCATGACCAATAATACCAAAGCAAATCCAATCCTCTCGAACAAACTTTAAAAACTTCAGATCAGATTTCCAGGAAGCAAATTTTCATTATCTATCCATGAGTGAAGTCTCTACCCAACGTCAAGCACTGGTCTCTAAGCAATGAAAAGACGGCAAGGCAACCATAAAAACAGCAAATGGATCGAGCACAACAAAAGGCAGCGGGCATGGTTCAAAAATCCTCGTAGATTCATCAGCCAAGACAGAGACAGAGACCCCAAGCCCATTTCTTACAAAATCATCTAAAGAATCCCTACCAAAATCAGGAGTCATGCATAGTCCTCAGAAAAGATAACACATTTTTCTTTTTACTACCGACAAAAGGAAAGAAACAAACAAGTTAAATGACTCTCATTTCAAAGATTAAAGGCAAGAAAAAGGTAAGGAAGCATTACAGTGCTCCTCCAATGACGGTTGTCAGCGATGGTGGTGGATTGTAGTGTGGTGGTGGAAGTCGTTTATCCCTCTGCTCCTCAGCCTAGCCTTTTCCGAAGCCTGCTTTCCTTTCCTTTTGTTCAACCGAGCGCCTCCCTCAATCTTCCCTTCCACTGCTAGCTCCTTCGTTGTCGTTTTCTTTTCCTCTCCGCCTCCCACTCTCTCTCGGTTTCTTGCCCCTTTCCAAACCCTTGCTGTTAATCCCCCGTAAATCCTCTCGGCTCCTTTTTCTTTCAGCTAAACTCCCAGCCCCCTCTCAGCAGTCAAACTCTCTGTCCTCAAACTCTCCCTTTCTCTGCTGTTTTCTTTTCCTTTTATATGAACCCCCCAATCCCTAAACCCTCACCTCAAAGGTGAGGATAAGGGATTGGTTTCTGCCAAGATTTCCAGCCCTCCGATGGGCATGCGCGGCTGTCCTTGCAAGCTGCGTTTCCGCAGCTTGCATGTAAAAATGTATTTTTTTTTTTGAAAAGTAATTTAACAAAAATGATAATAAAATTAAGTACACAAAAACCCAAAAATTTAATTAACATCGGATAAAAATAAATAAACTAGAAATAATAAACAGCAAAGTTGCAATTTTTCATTTCTTTCATTTTTCTATTTCTTTTTCCAAGAAAACATTGAATTCAAATCAAGACAACTAAAACATAATTTTTGGAATGCTTTTCCTTTTTTTCGAGAAATTCTATGCTAAAACGTAAAATGAAATAATAAAATAAAACACTAAAACTAAAAAAAAAATGAATAAACCTAGCACGACAAATAAAAACCAA